>NC_056726.1:693523804-693823804 GCF_019279795.1 Protopterus annectens | reverse complement strand
GGGAGACCACATTTTCAACAGAGATATAAGCAACAATTTACAGTACAAACTCTAAAACCAAAATATATATACTCAGCTCTGTATATTTGCAGATAGATTGGAAAGCAGTCTCTCAGAACAGGGAGACAACAGTTTCAACAGAGATCTAAGCAAGAATTAACAGTACAAACTCTAAAACCAAAATAATATACTCAGCTCTGTATATTTGCAGATAGATTGGAAAGCAGTCTCTCAGAACAGGGAGACAACAACTTCAACAGAGATCTAAGCAACAATTAACAAGTGTTGTGTCTTTCGGCTTATCCCTTTTAGGGGTTGCCATAGTGGAACTCTGGTCCGGTAATGTTTGGTAGAGGATTTTTACGTACCGAGTTACCAGCCCTGATGCAGGGCCTACAACGAAGGCACACGCATTCACGTATGCCTCCACACAGAAAACGATCTAGCTGGGAATCGAACGGGACAACATCTTGCTGTGAGGTGACAACGCTACCGCAGCACCACTACCGCGGGCAACAATTAACAGTACAAACTCTAAAAACAAAAAATATATATACTCAGTTCTTTATATTTGCAGATAGATTGGAAAGCAGTCTCTCAGAACAGGGAGACAACAGTTTCAACAGAGATCTAAGCAACAATTAACAGTGCACGTTCTAAAACCAAAAAAATATACTTAGCTCTGTATATTTGCAGATAGATTGGAAAGCAGTCTCTCAAAACAGGGAGACAACAGTTTCAACAGAGATCTCAGCAACAATTAACAGTACAAACTCTAAAACCAAAAAAATATACTCAGCTCTGTATATTTGCAGATATACTAGAAAGCAGTCTCTCAGAACAGGGAGAATCCAGTTGCAACAGAGATCTAAGCAACAATTAACAGTACAAACTCTAAAACCAAAAAAAAAATACTCAGCTCTATATATATGCAGATAGATTGGAAAGCAATCTCTCAGTACAGGGAGACAATAGTGTCCACATAGATTTAAGCAACAATTAACTGTAGAAACTCTACAACCAAAAAATATATACTCAGCTCTGTATATTTACAGATAGATTGGAAAGCAGTCTTTCAGAACAGAGAGACAACAGGTTCAACAGAGATCTAAGCAACAATTAACAGTACAAACTCTAAAACCAAAAAATACACTCAGCTCTATATATTTGCAGATAGATTGCAAAGCAGTCTCTCAGAACAGAGAGACAACAGGTTCAACAGAGATCCAAGCAACAATTAACAGTACAAACACTAAACCCAAAAAATATATACTCAGCTCTGTATATTTGCAGATAGATTGGAAAGCAGTCCCTCAGAACAGGGAGACAGTTTCAACAGAAATCTAATCATCAATTAACAGTACAAACTTAAGACCAAAAAAAATATATATAAACAGTTCTGTATATTTGCAGATAAATTTGAAAGCCGTCTCTCAGAACAGGGAGACAACAGTTTCAACAGAGATTTAAGCAACAATTAACAGTACAAACTCTAAAACCAAAAAATATACTCAGCTCTGTCTATTTGCAGATAGATTGGAAGGCAGTCTCTTAGAACAGGGAGACAACAGTTTCAACAGAGATCTTAGCAACAATTAACAGTACATACTCTAAAACCAAAAAATATACTCAGCTCTGTATATTTGCAGATATACTAGAAAGCAGTCTCTCAGAACAGGGAAACAACAGTTTCAACAGATATCTAAGCATCAATTAACAGTATAAACTCTAAAACCAAAACATATATACTCAGTTATGTATATTTGCAGATAGATTGGAAAGCAGTCTCTCAGAACAGGGAGACAGCAGTTTCAACAGAAATCTAAGCAGCAATTAACAGTACAAACTCTAAAACCAAAAAATATACTCAGCTCTGTATATTTGCAGATAGATTGGAAAGCATTCTCTCGGAACAGGAAGACAACAGTTTCAACAGAGCTCTAAGCAACAATTAAAGTGCAAACTCTAAAAACCAAAAAATATACTCAGCTCTGTATATTTGCAGATAGATTAAAAAGCATTCTCTCAGTACAGGAAGGCAACAGTTTCAACAGAGATCTAAGCAACAATTTACAGTACAAACTCTAAAACCAAAAAAATATACTCAGCTCTGTATATTTGCAGATATATTAGAAAGCAGTCTCTCAGAATAGGGAGACAACAGTTGCAACATAGATCTAAGCAACAATTAACTGTACAAACTCTAAAACCAAAAAAATATACTCAGCTCTGTATATTTGCAGATAGACTGGAAAGCAGTCTCTCAGAACAGGGAGACAACAGTTTCAACAGAGATCTAAGCAACAATTAACAGTAGAAACTCTAAAACCAAAAATATACTCAGCTCTGTATATTTGCAGTTATACTGGAATGCAGTCTCTCAGAACAGGGAGACAACAGTTTCAACAGAGCTCTAAGCAACAATTAACAGTGCAAACTCTAAAACCAAAAAATATACTCAGCTCTGTATATTTGCAGATAGATTGCAAAGCATTATCTCAGTACAGAAAGGCAACAGTTTCAACAGAGATCTAAGCAACAATTAACAATACAAACTCTAAAACCAAAAAATATATATATACTCAGTTCTTTATATTTGCAGATAGATTGGAAAGCAGTCTCTCAGAACAGGGAGAAAACAGTTTCAACAGAGACCTAAGCAAGAATTAACAGTACAAGTTCTAAAACCAAAAAATATACTCAGCTCTGTCTATTTGCAGATAGATTGGAAAGCAGTCTCTTAGAACAGGGAGACAACAGTTTCAACAGAGATCTTAGCAACAATTAACAGTACAAACTCTAAAACCAAAAAATATACTCAGCTCTGTATATTTGCAGATATACTAGAAAGCAGTCTCTCAGAACAGGGAAACAACAGTTTCAACAGAGATCTAAGCATCAATTAACAGTACAAACTCTAAAACCAAAACATATATACTCAGTTATGTATATTTGCAGATAGATTGGAAAGCAGTCTCTCAGAACAGGGAGACAACAGTTTCAACAGAAATCTAAGCAACAATTAACGGTAGAAACTCTAAAACCAAAAATATACTCAGCTCTGTATATTTGCAGTTATACTGGAAAGCAGTCTCTCAGAACAGGGAGAAAACAGTTTCAACAGAGCTCTAAGCAACAATTAACAGTGCAAACTCTAAAACCAAAAAATATACTCAGCTCTGTATATTTGCAGATAGATTGAAAAGCATTCTCTCAGTACAGGAAGGCAACAGTTTCAACAGAGATCTAAGCAACAATTAACAGTACAACTCTAAAACCAAAAAATATATATATACTCAGTTCTTTATATTTGCAGATAGATTGGAAAGCAGTCTCTCAGAACAGGGAGACAACAGTTTCAACAGAGACCTAAGCAAGAATTAACAGTACAGGTTCTAAAACCAAAAAATATACTCAGCTCTGTATATTTGCAGAGAGATTGGAAAGCAGTCTCTCAAAACAGGGAGACAACAGTTTCAGCAGAGATCTAAGCAACAATGAACAGCACAAACTCTAAAACCAAAAAAATATATACTCAGCTCTGTGTATTTGCAGGTATATTGGAAAGCAGCCTCTCAGAACAGGGAGGCAACTGTTTCAACAGAGATTTAAGCAGCAATTAACAGTACAAACTCTGAAATCAAAAAAATATATTCAGCTCTGTATATTTGCAGATAAATTGGAAAGCAATCTCTCAGAACAGGGAGACAACAGTTTCAACAGAGATCTTACCAAAATTAACAGTACAAATTCTAAAACCTAAAAAATATACTCAGCTCTGTATATTTGCAGATAGGTTGGAAGGCAGTCTCTCAGAACACAGATTCCAGCCATTAATTAAAGGCATAATTAAAATGTCCTGTGCAGTCCACCTCAAGGCTCTATCCCTGTCTTCTGTCTCATAAAGACTGTTGAAGGGAGAGCTATGCCTGGCATACAGGACATTGCCAGACCCATTTCTGATGGCCCTCCTGCATATTCACAACACAAATGACGCCAGAATTACCCATTCTAAGGACTTAAACCTTGCCTATGATATAAATAGGACCTGTTGGAGAAGCTGGTATGTATCACAGAGACTACAATGTCTCTGGAACAGGCATCCATGTGAATCAGTGTTCCTTTCCAACCCAATTCAAGTGTAACTTGCACAATTGGATGGGGAACAGGAAATTCATCCCATGGTTTGGAACCTATGTCTCTAATGGACAAAGGCGTCTGCTAATAGTTCATCTCCCAGGTTCCTGGTTGTAGATATTTAATTTCCCAAGCCCCTGCTTACACTTATCAATGGTACCAGAACTTCTCATTGATTTTAGATGCATTGCTAGGCTTAAAGAAGCTATTGTTGTCATTAACCTATTAATCAAAAGTCCCTGTCACTATACTCCATGTCTTATAGACTTTTGTGGAGAGACTTATGCCTGGCCTACAGAGCAATCCAAAGACCCAAACCTAATGAACTTGCTGCATATCAGCAAATCAAATGGGAATAGGGCTACCCATTCCAGGGACCTAAATATGGCCTATGACTTAAATAGGAGATGCTGGAAGGACAGATATTTCTCCCAGTAACTGCCATATCTTTGGAACAGGCTAACAATTCATAAAACATAGCATCTATATGGATGAGTGAATGGGGCACAGTAAATTCTTACAAGGGATAGTGCCCACAACCCTCCTAGACATGGGCAGTCATCACTAAATGCAGTCTTGGGTATTGACTAGCATTTTTGTGGTATCACATTGGAATGAAACGGCTAGGCTTAAAATGACCTTCTGGTTGATAGCCTAGTAATCTCCCATGATTCTATGATCCTATGAACCTAGTTACTTCCCTCACCACTACTTCTTTGAATTTCAATGAACTAATTGCAAATTATTTATTAACTGCAAAATCAAATTGACTGGCGAAGTTTAAAAAGATAGTAGTTGTAGGGCTTGATTTTGTAGGATAGACAATATGGTGTGTGGTAGGCTTGATATCTGGGAAACAGTATCCAAATAAGCACCTATGAACTCCAGGATTTGTGTGGAGGAGAGTTTTGACTTGTTGCAGATGACACAGATGACCCGTTAAGGACATGAAATGTTTCAACTACATGGCTTCTGAATTCCCATGACTTTTTACTTTTTAAGTCCTTATGGATACATTCAGACCAATAAAGCCAAACCTCACGAGCTGTGGACATGCATGTTTCAGGTTTTTTATTCACCTCAGCACACCAATAGCTCCTTATGGCATCCGGGCCTTTTTTGCGTCTGGCTTCTTTAACTAAACAACTTACCAGCTAATAATAAGTAGTATTAGAAAGTGCAAGGAATTGTTAATTATTAGCAAAATGATTATTAATTATTAAAAAAGTAACACTAAGATTGCTAATCTAGGATGTGCTGCAATAGAGAAATTGATTACTATTGTCACTTATTCACATTTTCATATTTATTTTCATATTTTCATATCTGAGAGCCCTATATTTTATTGAGGAGTGTGGTGTGATATGCTATAGTGGGAGACAGGGAAATTCTTTGACAATGTCCAGTTATATCACATTATACCTGATATAGGACTAATTGTTAGTAATTATGAAAATAAACAGAATTCCATATGTATTTAATATTTCAAAAACCAAGAGACTTTCAAACTGTTGCATGATATCAGGTTAAACCTAAGATGTTGTTTGAGAATACTATCTTTGATATTTGCTCTCTAAGTTGTAGATTTTGAGAAATATTCATTGCTATTTATATTGCTAATTATTAAGCAGATGTTTTTATACACCTGTAAATATCTCAACAAGCAAGCAGGATGTCTTGCCATATGAAAGCTTGTGTCTGGTTAACAAAAATGTACTATCAATCTATGTCTATATTGTACAGTTTTCAAGATATGAGAATTTGTGAAAGCATGGCAAAAAATATAACTTGGCGTTTGAGTACATTATAATATATATAGTATTTATGGAAAGACTATGAATGCTGTGGCTATTAGGTTCATAGGTGGTTACTGGGCTATTGACTCAAAGGTCTTTATAAGCCTAACCGTGTATGCCCACTATAATACTGGAGAAAGCCAAAATAAAGGATCTTGCCTAAACTCAAGTTCTTAGTTAGCAATGACTGCCAATATCTAGGAGGGTCCTAGGTGAAACCCTGGCAGGAATTTACGGTTTCTCATCCAGTCATCCAGGCTATGCTTAAACAGGGTCATAGAGGGGATTTGTTTGATGTGAACTGGTAGACTATTTCAGAGGAATGGCAACCTCTGAGAGACATATCTGTCTCTCCAGCAGGTCCTATTTATGTCGCAGGCCAGATTAATGTCCTTGGAGTGGGTGACCCTTGTCCCATTTGACTTTTGGATGTGCAGCATTTCCATTAAGACTGGACTGGAGATTGCTCTGTAGGCCAGGCACAAGTCTTCTCTAAGTGGTCTGTACGTTACTGAGTACAGTGAAATTTTCTTGGTTAGAAATCTCTGAGGTCTCTCAAGTTGCTGCAGGTGCTGGTAAGGTACATAACAAAGGGGGCACTGTCCTCAATTATTGGCCTGATGAGGAATGAATACAGAGGTGTTATGACCTCTTTCACTCTTGAGGCAATTCCTTTGTTAATAAGGTTTGAAACGTAGAATACCTTCCTTACCACAGTAGACACATGGTGGTCAAAGTTTAGGCTACAGTCAACGCATGTTCTCAAGTCTCTCGCTACTGAGTTGTTACTTAGGGAGTTATTATTTATATGATAGTCTGCAGGGAAATGGTGTTACTAAAAGGGATGATAATGCATTTTTTTGCATTGAGTTTGAGTCCATGGCTTTGACACCAATCATTGGTTTGTGTACATCCCTCTTGAAGTATATTGACATTATATGGGGATTCATTGATTGCACCTAATTTGCGTCTTCAGCAAACTTAGTCAGCCACAGCCCCTCTGTTTTGGCCTGAACATCTGAGAAGTTTATTCCAAACAATAGGGGGCCTGGCACCAAACCCTGTGGAACCCCACTGGTGACAAGTCTGTTGGTTGAGTCAAACTCCACAATTTTGACTGAGTGTGATCTGTTGGTGAGCCAGTTAGCAACCCATCTGATGACATTCAACTGGGAGAGTTTATCAATGATGCCTGAATGTGGGATTGTTTCAATGGTCTTGGCTTACTCAAGGTAGGCTTTATGCACATATTTGACTTTGTCTATGGCTCTGGTGACATGTTTGAAAAAGTCCACCAGGTTTAACAGGCATTACCTGCCTTTGATAAAACCAAACTGTGTTGGATCAAGGGTTTGACTATCACCTATAACCTTATTTACAAGGTCAATGATGATTCATTCTATGGCCTTACATATAAGGCTGGTTAAGCTTAAGGGTCTGTAGTGTAGTTCCCAGGGTCTGTTGCTGTACCCCCTTTATGAAGGGGGGGTGATAGTTGCCATTCTCCATTCAGCAGGGACATAACCAGTACTCAGGCTGTGGTTGAAGAGAGTACCTAATGGAGCTGCTAACTCATGTTTTAGACTATTTAAAATGCAACCTTTCATGCCATCAGGTCCCACAGAGGCTGTGTTTTTGGTCTTGGAGAGAGCATTAATGACTTGCTTTTTGGAAATGCAAGGTGAGGGCTGATGTAGAGGGAATGATTTGCAGAACGTCTCAAGGAGACAAGGGGGTGGAATTTTCACCAAACCTGTCAGATAATAGGTTACCTATTTCTGCAGGATCAGTGTGTGTGATGCCATCCACAGCTAGTTCAGCACATGGCTGGGTCCTACTTGTTAAGTTACGGATATAATTGAAGAATGCCTTATGGTTATCCTTAACTATGATTGCTACATTTTTTTTTAAGTTGCCCTTAGAGAGTTTTACAAGTTGTCTTATTTGTTTGTTCAAGCAGAGGAGGGTGTTTTCCCACTGCTGGAACTTCTATTTTTTATTCTTAGACAGCAACTTCTTTCTCTTGCTGTGTAACTTATCAATGCTAGATGTCTACCAGGGAGGCTTGTTTTTTCTTGAGGATCTTGTTTTGCTCCTTTATTTATACAGGGGATTTGTATATACCTTAGTATAGTTGTCAATGCCATCTGTGGGAACAGGAGTTTGAAAATTATTTATGACATCCCTTAGGAGAGTATATCTAGCTTTGGTCAAATGTTTTAGCCTGATTTCCCCTAAGGGAGGTTTAGGTGTTGCCTAGACATGGTAAGGCCTTCCTGAGTCTTATAATGGTGGCTGCCAATGAAGCAATTACTAGAACATGGAAATCAAAATCAAAACCAACTATACTGGAAGTAGTGAATATAGTAACATAGATAAAACAGCTGGAAATGAGATCGTCAGAAAAGGGTAGGAGCAAACTACATAGGAAAAAATGGGAACTCTGAGAACAAGGGAAGAATGAGGGCTAAAAGGCAACAGGACTTAAATGAGCTATGTAATGTTTGGTGAGAAAGATTGGGTAGACTATAAGTGATGTATAATGTTTGCAACTGAGAGTTGTCAGTATGACTTGTGGTGTAAATGCTTGCAACTAGGATTGTCGGTGTGCTTTGTCTTCATTTATGTAAATGTTTGATTGCCTATGTAGTAAGTGATGGTTTAATAAAGATGTTTATTGTTTAAAAAAGGCAGGAACTGAATAATTTATGTAATATTGCTATAGGCTATATAATAAATAGTAATATATGCGAAGTTGTGTGAAGTATAATGTTTGTTATGTTAATATAACTTGATTACTTTTATATGAATGTAAATTTGCCTGTGTCACAAGTGATAATTCAATAAAGGGGTTTGAAAAAGAGGGGTTCAGGTGTTATAGCTACTTCAAATGTGACTGATTTGTGATCAGATTTAATTAGTGAGGGCCCTATACTTGTGGTGGTACAGCCGCCCATGCTGGTGAGGACTAGGTTGAGAATATTTGAGCACCTTGTGGGGTTACATACTATTTGTTCCAGGGCATTATTATTAACAAAATCCAGGAACCTTTGTGAGAGAAAGTTGGTACTCATATAAGTTTCCTAGTCAATTGATGCATATTTAAAATCGCTCATTTCTAGAGTGTTCTGTTGTAATTTGATTGACTCAAGTAGGTCCAAATAAACAGTATGGGTATTATGGTTCATTGAAGAGAGCCTATAGCTAACTATGACTTGAAGGGGGGGCCTTACCCACAATAAGCTGAAGTTGGAGTAACTCCATGGACTTTTCCCATTTAACCAATCTAGAGGTATATTTGTCTTTGGAGAAGATAGATACTCCTCCTCTGGTTCTCACATGTTCATTTTGCATTCTGAAAGTGTGGAAGGCATTGTAGCCTTGCAAGGCCAGAGTACTCTCTGTGGCCCTAAACCTAATTGGAGAGGAGTGTTCTAGAGAGCACACTTTCTGATTAGCAGCATAACCTTTAATTTATTTGTGAATGATATTGTCACATCAGAAATTTTGTTCTTGAGACCTTGTCTTAAAAAGGCACTATGGGGAGGCATGTACCTCACCCAGCAACCAAAAGCCTAGAGGTGACAGGTGAAGACCATCTCTGGCAAAGCAGCATGGTCTATCAACCATGTCATCCCAGGCTGACAGGAACTGGATACTCTTAGAATAACACCAGAAACTAAGCCAGTTGTTGAAGTCAATCATTGTTTTGTTTATATTGTCACTTTGCATTATCACTGTAAAGAATATTTCTTACTGATAACATTACTTTTTGCACAGTTTAAAAGCTTTTAGTACTCTTCACAATATTTTTAATTTTGTTTTTCAGAAAATGATCATGAATCCAAGATGGATGTAGGCTGCTAGAGGTGTGACATTCCATACCACATAGGTGTTAATGAGTTAACACTCAACCAACACATTAACACTCTTTTAAAACTAACACCAGTCATTATTATCATATAGTACAAGACCTTGTGCTACAAACTGCACTGATAAATTTCATAATATATGTAATATTACTCACTAAATCAAGGAGAGGTTGTAGATAAAAAAAAAAAATCTTCCCCTTAGCCCGATTCATTTATCACTGTGATTTACCAGCAAGCTATGAGCGCACAGGTAATCAGTAATCTGATCACTTCATCACAGAAGAAACAAGACCCTTACAGTGGCAACTCCTGAAACACAGTTAGTCAGACTGTAAGGATTATCAGATCTGACAAGAAAATGACCTCTCACCTGAAATGTGATCACAAGCCGTGCCTGAGTTAAAGGGAAGAAAAACACAGCAGCAGCAAAATGTTCTACCACCAAAAGTAGTGTTGCCTTTCATGGTACAAAATTTGCTGCTTTTTTTTCTTTCTGTTTTACCATGTAGTATTTATTTATTTATTATTTATTTATTTCATGTTTGATGACTGGGGAGGTCCACTGGGCTCAAGGAGCCCATTTTCAGTGGAGGCCCGGGGAGAAAAGCTCCATAATACATAGTAAAAATAAGCAAAAAGTAATATTATATAGAAAAACTTAGTAAAGTATAATTATAAAATAGAGAAACATACATTATATACATACATAATTGATTAGAGAACAAGTTGTACAGAGGTTAGTTGCACAGAGGAAGTAGAGCATGTGTACATAGTTATAAAACTAACAATTGTAAATCATCTGAACATAGTTATAAAAACTAACATTTGTAAATACAATTTTTCAGAAAAGGGATGAATAAAGGTGGAAAGTACAATATTTATAATGTATAGATTCATGATATTCATGTGTAGAGAGAGGCAGCTGTGAAATAGAAAAAGTGGAGTGCATACATTACAGTTTAGGATACAGAAGTGTTGATGCTCTTTGTTCAATAGCATTAACATTTATAAGTTGGCAGTTGAGAGAATCATTCCCAGGTGGGGGAGAGAGAAGACAGATAGTAAACTATTTATAATATATGCATTCAAGATATAGTGTGAGGCAGTTGTTTAAATAACCAGTATGGAGTAGATTAACTTGTAGTAGAGACATTAGCAGGTTAGGTGGGTAGAGTGCAACTGCATTTCCAATTTTGGGAAAGGTGGGAATGGAGCTGGGTTTTAAAGTGTTCAAAGTTTTCAGAAATTCTTAGAGAGGGAGAGAGAAAATTCCATTTTTTAGCTAAGGAAAAGGATAGGAGAAGATGACCAGTGGGACAAGGTGGTTTGTGTACAGATATTAGATTTTGGTGGGCAGATCTTAGAGTTCTGTGAGGGGTATATGATGGTAAGATGTTTGTTAGAGCTGGGCATCTAGTTGGTTTAAAAATTAGTTTGTGGGCAGTAGTGAGTTGGAGGTAGTTAAGGTAGCAGGTGGAAAGATGTACAGTGGTGGGAGGAGTATTTGGATTTAGTGGTGAATTTTGAGATTTTGTTGTAACAGATTTAAAGTTTGGAAGAGATGGAGGAAGATAGGTTGGTTAGAAGGGGTGCACCATACATTAGTGAAGGTAGTAAGTAGGTAGTGGTGAGTGTTTGTCTTATAGAAGGAGAGAGAAAGTGGAAGTTTCTGTACGGCATGCCAAGTTTCTGATGTGTTTTTTTAATATTTGGCTGAATATCAGTATCAAGTTTTCTGTGTTTATCAATAGTAACATCAATACGTTTAGCAGAAGGAACAACTTCTATGGTAGAGTTGGCATGGCTGGTAATATTGAAAGAGTGTTTGTTGAGAGGGAGGGACTTTGAGGGAGAGAAAAGTAGAATTTTAGATTTGTTGGCATTTAGAGGGAGGTGGTTTTGAAGCATCCAGTTCTCAGTAGTTGAGAAGGCGATTTGAGTTTTTGTTTGGAGCTCTGGGAGGTTAGAAGTGGAGCAGACTAAATTTGAGTTGTCTGCATATTGTACTATCTTAGTGTTTGAAATGGCTGCATGGAAATCATTAATAAATATATTAAAGAGCATTGGACCGAGTATGGATCCCTGGGGTACCCTGGTCAGGGTGGGTAGGTTCGTACTAGGCTAACTGCCCTTGTGGGCAATTAGAAGCCTAGCCAATTACCCTACGTGAGAATCAAACCCTGCACCTTGTGTCTCCAAGGTAAACACTTTAATCATTATGCCATCCTCCCAGGAAGGCTGAGGTGCCAGTTTGCCATTTCACTGCCTGAGATCTGTCAGAGAGGTAGTTATTGAACCAGGTTAGGGTATTCTGAGAGATATTAAGGTTAGAAAGGTGGTTGATGAGGTGGGAATGGGAGACAGTGTCAAACGCCTTGGAGAGATCAAGAAGGACTGTGGATACAATTTCCCCTGAGTCACGGGCATGGTTTACTATTTCTAGGAAAGAGAGAAGACCAGTTATTGTACTATGGCCAGAACAGAAACCATGTTGTGTAGAGGTGAACAGTTGATTATTGGTAGAGCAAAGAAGACTTAGCCAGCAACAGAAAACAATCAGTGAAGCAGAGAGTAGAGCTCAAGGTGAGGAGGCACAGGGGGATGGACACTGGGTCACAATGCATCTAAGGTAGAAAGAAGCAGAGAAATACACAGGGGTTTGAAGCTGAACAGGATACTGCAGGTTATTAGACAAATCACTGTACATACTAGTGAGAGAGGAGAAGTTGGTAGTAAGTAAATGCTTCCACTAGTGGCCAAACTGAGTAGTTATGAGGTGAAGGCACAAGCACTCAGGGGAGTGGGATAGGATGGAGCCTAGGGAGCTTAAAGGGAGGTGATAGGCTGCTAGCAGGCCCATGCTAAGACAAATTAACAATCATAAAAAGGAGTATAATTTTTTATGAAAATAGGGTACATACAAGCTATTTGTGGTGGCAGAATAGTTGCAGGAGGCACTACTGGGTCCCCTTGGTAGTTCTTTCAAGATTCTTAGGTGGGTCTTTCAGGGTAGGATGCCAAGTTACTATGTGGAACAAAGTGAGATGCCTGGGGTGGTTGAGATGTAGCTATTGCAAGCCACGAGCGGATGCCAGCAGCCTATGGCAGGGACAAGACTGGTAGGGGACAGGGTGAGTTTTAAAATTAAATATTGTACTGGCCCACCAATTCTTTGATTTTATAACTGCAGCTATTCGTGGTCTTCAAGATACATTTTTTCTATAGTACTCTTCTTTTCCCATATGTGCCTAATTGGCCCATTAATTTTAACAGAATTGAGACCACTTCTGAGTTAAAGAAAAGCAAAGACAGCAGATTGCTGTCCTAGGGAGGTGCATGTGTGCTTACCTATAACCTCTGCCTTCATTTAACAGATCTAAAGGGAGCCACTTTATTCTCTTCTGGGCTCTCGATCACTGGCCATGGGAGGTGCATGCATGCTTACCTGTAAGCTGTCTGAGTAACTCACCACTCATGTAGCAAACAGCTGTCTGTGTCCATATGCTGCATTACAGCAAACCTTTAGGCTAGCTCCTGTCATGTAACATGGCAAGCTGACATCATATGCTAGATGGTATGTTGTATTGGGGCTTCATGCCCACAGTCTCAGTGTGAATTTACTGTTTTAATTCCAGTCAGTGAAATAGGCATAATGACTGTACAACAGGTCAAACCCTACAAAATGACTTGATCTTCGCAATTGAACAGTTCAACTATGTTTAGCCATACTTACAAGTTAGTGACTTAAAGAGCAGAAAAAAAAAGTGGTACAATGTTTGGGTTTTTTTTCTGTTCTTTAAGTTAGTAACTCAGAAACATGGCAAAATACAATTGAACTGCTAAGCTGCAAGGATGAAGTCATTTCACAGGGTTAGTCCTGCTGTCTAGTCATTAAACCAATTTAAATGAATGGGATAGTGGAGAAGGGATACAATGGGGAGCTTCAGCTCCCCTAGGCCCCTGGTATGTCTGTCACTAGTACATTTAGCAGATGAGTACAGTCTCATTTTCTTTTGCTACTATGCTGAGAAGTACTAAGGTCATTACTGATAACTTCAGCAATTGGCTGCTATGGATTCATGCTTTTCTTAAATTTTCTGTCATGTTGTCAGTGGAATGATAACATTGTCATGGAGTGGTCTATGTCTGCTCTGCGTCACACTGCAGACGTTTCTCTATAGATGGGGTTGGGGTATCATGTTAACTGTTGCCAACTCTCTTGATTCAGTGCCACACTCCTGCCTTCTTAAATACTCATGCCTAAATGTCACAGATCTTCTTTCACACAATCCATCCACCTCTTTGCTGGACATCCTCACTTCCTCTTACCTTCTTCCTGTCTGTCCAACATCTTCCTCACCAGATTGTCTTAAGCTTTTCTACACATGTGCCCAAACCACCATAATCTGTTCTCTTTGATATTTTCTGAAATTGGAGCTACTTTGGCTTCTGCTCTTATGTCCTTATTTCTTCATTTGTTCCACAGTGTCCACCTTTCTCTGGCACTTCATTTCCATCACCTCTGGCTTCTTCAGCTGTTTGGCCTTTACTGCCCAGGTTTTTGTACCATACAGTAGTACTGGTCACACCACTGTCTTGTACACCTTACGTTTCAGTTTATTTGGCATTCTTCTAGACTACACCTGATACTCTATGCCAGTTGGCTGCAGCCCCTCTGATTCTAGCTTTGAACTCTTCATTCAGACTTCCCTTCTCTTCAACCACCCCTCCCAGATAATTAAAGCTGTTTACCTGTTCCACTATCTTCCCTTCTATCTCTATTCTCAAATTCTTCTGATTTCCCCAATTTGCTGCCATTACCACTATCTTATCTGTGCTTAGTTTTGTCCAATGTGCCTTCAGATTTGCATTCCATTCTCCTATCCTTTGCTGAAGTTCTAGCTCAGAGTCTGTCTGTATTGCCATATTGTCTGCATACAGCAACTTTGTTGATCTGTCCCCTCAAAACTATTTGCTAATGTATTCCATCACCAGTATGAACAGCAGTGGACTCAGAGCTGAACCCTGGTGTGCACTCACTCCCACTGGTAACCCTTCTATTAAGCCAAATACTGTTCATACTTGAGTCACTGGGTCCATGTACATAGCCTGCACTAATTCTACCAATGTTTCTGTAACTTCAAACCACTGCAGTATTGCCCAGATCAGCTTTCTTTGGACCGTGTCATATGCTTTCTCCAAGTCTAGGAATGCCCAGCTGGACTCTCTCATCATCTCTAGCTTTTTCTCAAGCATCTGTCTCAATGTAAAACATCATGTCAGTTGTGTTGCATCCTGATCTGAATCCAAACTGCTCATCTCCCATCTTACTTTCTACTACTCTGCATATCCATGTATCAATCACCCTCTCCAGAACTTTCATGCAATGTGGTAGGAGTTTGATCCCTCTGTACTGCCCACAGTTGTGGATGTCCCCTTTGTTCTTGTACACTGGCATTCGTATGCTTATTCGCCAGTCATCTGGGATACACATTTATCTCCACACTTCTGTTAGTACCCTCAATAGCCATTTCTCCTCATCTCACCCAGCATCTTTATCATATCTGCTGTGACCTCATCTGAGCCTGCTGCTTTCCCTGACTTCATCTTCCTTAGTGCTGTTCTTATGTCCTCTAAGGTTGGCTCCTCTTCTTCTATTATAGGCTGGTTTTCTTCATTTAGAAGCTGCTGGAAATACTCCTTCTATCTGTCTTTGATGTCCTGTTGACTGCTGAGCAGGTTGCTGATGGCATCCCTTATGAAGGGTGTCTGACTATCTTCTTTATCTTTCTGTCTTCACATTACAACCTGATATAGTCTCTTTGCTATTGCAACTTCTTTCTTAGCTTCTTTGTTAGCCAACCAGTAGCCTTCCTAGCCTGGTCAGTCTTTTCTGTCTCCCACTTCTTCCTGCACTACTTCTTTATTTGATGACTTCCTGGACTTCTGCATTTCACCCCCAGCCTGCACCTTATTTCCATACCTGGCTCAGCCAGATATCTTTTCTGTAGTCCTAACACAAGCTGATTTTAGGCACTGCCTCTCTTCTTCAACTCCACCTATTTCCTCCTCTTCTTGAAGTGCTAGACCCCTGAGTAATTTGTACTTTCTCTCCAGTCAACTTCCAGGTCTTCAGCCTGGACTCTGTTGACCTTAGAGCCTCCTCTCACCACTGATTGCAGCTGATTGTGGCAACTAGTGATTTATGCTGTGGGCCGACTGTTTCTGGGGATCATGGATTCTACCCCAGTGCCTTTTCTTTACTAGGAGGAAGTCTACCAGAGTTGCTTGTTGGCTACTCTTGTATGTGATCAGTTGCTTGTTGGCTAATCTTGTATATGATCTTGTGACTGTCTCTTTCTTTCTGAACCATTTGTTGCTACTATCCATTTGCCTGACAGAAGTCTAGAATGGCTTCTCCTTCTTTATTCCAGTTGCCATACCCATGTGGACCATCATATCCTGTTCTGTCTGACCCGATATGTGCATTAAAGTCACCCAACTCATGTAGGTCCTGTTTGTCTGAATGCACTCTTTTCTGCACTATCATGATCCTGGTGGAGCTGAGATTATGAATACTGTTCTCGCTGCCTTCTGGGGTCTCTTTCTCACCACAAATCATACACTTAAAGAAATCCCTCAGAGCTACATGCTCCAGGGATCTAAACCTTGTCATCACAATAAACAAAACATGCTGGAGGGATAGGTTCCTGACCCAGAGACTCCCCAGACTCTGGAATAGATTGCCCATACATGTCAAGCAGAGTGCCTCTTTGGACCTCTTCAAGAGGAACCTTGACGATTGGATGGGAGAAAGGAAATTCACCCCAGGGATCACGTCAGTCGCCCTGCTAGACAGGGGTCCAGGAAAGTAAATAATGTGGGAAGAAATAGCCAGGGAATTGTTATGGCTAGGCTTGTATAGGCCCTAGGGCTGATAGCCTAGTATCAACCTATGAACCTATGAACCATTTCTAGCCTGTCCCCCACCTGACTAGTAGAGTCTGGATCTCAAGCCAAGTGGCTTTGCTGCACTACCCTTCTACTGCTCACCACAGTAGATGCCCAAAGCAGTTTGTCTGTACAACTCTTCCCTCTATAGGGCACCATATAGAGTCTGTGCTGCTGCCCACAGTGTCATTCATTGGAGAGTTTGAGATGGAAACACTCAGCCTGTTTTTCAGACATGGGAGAAACCCTATGGGGGCACAGGAGAACATGCAAACTCCAAACAGGCATTGGTCAGAGGTCAGGATTGAACCTTGTACCTGGGAGGTAAAGACCTTAACCATTAAGCCATCTGATCTCTCTGTGCAAATACATCCCTTTTTATTTTGTACTCTCCCTAACCATGTGCACCTGCAATACTGTCAGTAGTTCATGTAGGTATGTTTTCTCCCTTTTCTGCAATGAATCTGTATGTTGGATGACATGCATATTAGGGGCACATTTATTTATTTATTTTATTTATTTTTCCTTTGTTAACCAGGTTAGTTGACTGGGCTGGGAGGGCCATTTTCAGTGGAGACCTGAGGAGAAAAGCTCCACAAACACATGACAAAAAAGATGACGCCAAAAGAAATAATATACATATATCATAACAAAACCAAGTTACATTGCAAGTTTAAAAACATAAAAAAGGGCAAGATAAAAAGACATGTGAATAAGAACATTAATGCCTTGTATAATTCATACCACACCTTTAGGCCCCAAAACCTGGACCAAAGCACTAAAGGCGGTGGTGTCTCCATATTCATAAAGGATATACATACCTCCAGACTAGTAGCCCAACGCAACACTTTGGAAATACTCCTGGTACAACTAACACTGAGCAAGACAGCAATCCAGGTGGTTGCCTGCTATAGGTTTCCCACCATGTCCCAAGACTCCCACTCCACATTCCTAAACATCCTGGAAAATACCAAAGTGCAACCCAACACCCTAATACTGGGGGACTTTAATTACCCCTACATAAACTGGGAAAATTACTCAAGTACTAACTCACTTGCTCAACGATTCCTGGAATTCATAAATTCCAATGCCCCAGACCAACTTGTTCTTACCCCCACTTGGGGTTAACAACATCCTCGAGCTGGTCATAACTATCATGAGCAACTGCTGCTCTACATCTGAAATTAACTCCTCCCTGGTCAGATCTGATCAGAAGCTAATCACCATTGATATCCACATCCCCCCTCTCCCAGCGTAAAGGAAACTACTGTATAAAACCTCTCCAAAACAAGCTTTGGGCTCCTAAAAATGAAGGTGGCAAACCTTACGATGTCCATGCAGTTGGAAAATAGCTGCTCGACTGCTGAATCACATGCTATTGCATTCTACAAACACATTCGCAAGTGCATGGATAAAGCCATCCCAAACAGAACCAAGATGCTTACCTCCAAAAAAAAGGAAGCCAATCTGGTGGTCCCCTACCATAAACAAACTCTACAACAGGAGGAAGAAACTGTTGCAGAAAAGGGTAATGTCCCAAGACTGGAAAAAATCCCTAGCTAGCCTTAGCAACAAATTGTGATACCTCATCAAATCCTCTAAAGGTATCTATGAAAACAAACTAGCAGCAAATACTAAAGACAACCACAAGGAATTCTATAGTTATGTCAAGAATCTTCAGGGCAACACTCAGGTCTGCTCTGAACTACAGCACATTGGCAACACATATACTGAGCCAGCTGACATTTCCAATATATTGGCGATAGGTTCAGTGCAAATTTACCCCCCTTTCACCCCCCCCCCAAAGGGCCAATCACAATTTCATAGGAGTGTCAAATTCCTAATATTACTGCTGCTCAGGTTAAAACTGCACTGTCGAAAGCCAAGAACACAGCTTCCATGGGACATGATTATATCCCTGGATGCATCCTACATGAGCTACAAAATGAACTGGCACCAAACCTGAGTACCCCGTTCAATCACAGCCTCACATCGGACTTTGTACCCACTGAATGGTGAATGGCCATGATCATCCCACTCCACAAAGAGAGTGTGACTACAGACCCCGGAAACTACTGCTCCATTAGCCTGACTAGTGTGATATGCAAGGCTATGGAGCATATCATCATGGACCTTATAAATTAGGATATAGGAAGCCTCCAAACTCTGGACCCCAGGCAGTTCAGATTTTTGAAGGGTAGATCGCGCCTGCTCAGTCTGGTAGACTTCTTTGAGTCCATGACCAGAGCTGTGGATGAGGGCAAGGTGGTGCATGCACCCTATCTCAATCTTGCCAAGGCCTTTCATACCATTCCCCACTCAGGAATCATTGATAGACTCATTATTCTAGGCATTAACCCCTATGTCACAAGGTGGGTTGCTAACTGACTCATGGATAGAACTCACACTGTGAAGGTTGAAGACTCCAAATCAGACTACTGACAAGTCACAAGTGGCATCTCACAGGGATCTGTCCTGGGTCCCCTTCTGTTTGGCATCTACTTCTCAGAGGTTCAAGCCAACAAAAAAGGACTCTGGTTGACCAGGTTTTCAGATGATTGCAAACTGGGAGCAATTATAGAATCCCCAGCTGATGTAGACATCCTACAAAGGGGCCTCACTGACACCAAGGACTGGTGCCTGAACCAAGGCCTTAAACTAAATGCCAAAAAATGCATCGTTATTCCCTTTGGGAGAAACTCTGTGCCCATGAACTATCAAATCAACAGTGTTCCACTTAATTCAGATGGTGTAATAAGAGATCTGGGAACACAGGTTGATAGCAACCTCTCCTTTGACAACCACATTGCCACTGTGGTTAGAAAATTCTTTTATGTGACACATCTCATCACAAAGGGTTTCTCATATAGGAAGAAAGAGGTCATCGTCCCTCTCTACTCACCCTCATTAGACCTATTATAGAATACAATGCCCGGAGATCAAAGATGGCTGCGATTCTGTAAACACTGCTATTCCTAACTCTCTGAATTTACCCAGAATAAAACCTCATTTCAATTAACCCAGAGGAACAAAATCAACAAAATAATATGAGGAATTCACCTAAGAGACACAACAGTAACAAAATATCCAAAAAGAAGAAGAGGAAAATACAAAAACCAGAAAGATTAATCAAGATTTAAAATAAAGCTGATGACATCTGATACTGAGGCCCTGTTGAGTCACTGAACTACTGTGTTCTACCTAAATACAAAATGCCAAAGGCAGAAAACATCATGGAAACCTCTACAACAAAGACTAAATACTCAGTTTTGGCTTCACCTGAAAAGATACAACACCTAAAAGACAGAAGACTATAGGAAAATTCTAAAACTCAGAATAAAAATAAAACTGATCAGCCAGCTAACCTAGAAGACATAAAAGATGCACTACTACCTACACAGCAAGCAATTCAAGACCTTTCCTTACAATTTAAAACATTCAGAGAATCCTTCAACCAAATTTTGACCAGAATGGAAAAAACAGAATCTAAAATCCTGGAAAATTAAATAAAAATAGATACTGTACAACACAAACCTGATTCCTATCAAAATGAAATTCAAACCATGCAAGCTAAACTAATAGACCTTGCACGCACTAGAAGAAATAATATAATTATCAGAGGAATCCCTGAAACTGTTACACGCAATAATCTAATAATGACCATCAAACAAATACTACAACTGCTGCGGGAGGAATCTGAAGACTCACAACTGATAATAATAGAAAGAGCTCACCGTGCCTTAAGAGAATCTCAAACAACAAGCAAACGCAAGAGAATCTCAAACAACAAACAAACCCAGACCTGTATACATCAAACTTTTAAACTACCAGGATGTCTAAAAGATCTTATTTACTGCAAAAAAGAAAGGTTTTAGTACCTGGAATAAAAATAAAATCTCCATTGCACAGGACCTTCCCATTCAAATAAGACAAGCCAGGCAGCAGCTCTCACCATTCTACAAATACCTAATAGAGAAAAATATAAAATTCCAAATGAAATATCCAAATTTGCTCATTTTCAAAGTTCATGAAGAAAATACAAGGTTGACAATCCAAAGGAGGCTAAAGTAACCTTCCAAGCAGTTTTCAAAGACATTCCCTCTCTGGAATCAAAATGAAGAAAGATTCTCAGTAAAATGAGCTCCAGATGCTTTTCCAACCATTTTGGAGTCACTTTTAGTCTGGGATCTCCCAATTTCAGCTAGCTCCTGATTTTCTAGGCCTCTAAAATGCCATGGCCAACCACGGAGTGAGTAGGGAACTCAAATTACAATAGGAACTGAAAATGCAGTATTTGTTCTCTGGGTAGACCAATTTAAAGGTACAACCTCCTAGGACTCCACAATGAATTGTCTTCCCCTACAAAGTAATCTGAGGCCATAAACATCGGGAAAAAAACAAGATCTGACAACAAAAAACATTAATATGAATAAATGAAGCTTTGGAGGTCCAGAGAAGCAGGTTTTCAATAGGATTACAATATTCAGAATGTTCGCTCATGATTCCCAGCTTTTCTGAACACCATAAGGTACTGAACTAAAAAAATCAGCCTAAACAAGTTTATTCTGTAATACTTACAGAATACTTTAAATTTAACAGTTTGTTGCTGTTTGGGAAGAAAGACTGTGAAGTAACAATTGACACTGGCTTGAAATCTTGAAAAATTATTTACTAAACAGAAACTAATGTATCTCTCTCTCTCTCTCTCTCTCTCTCTCTCTCTGTACACACACACACATACACATATATATATATATATATATATATATATATATATTTTTTTTTTTTAACACTTCGAATTTCATCTTTTTTAAATACGCATTGCTGATATATATTTTTAACACTTCGAATTTCATCTTTTGTAAATACGCATTGCTGTACCTGAATTAGCAATAGTTCACAAATATTAACGAAAGAGTTTAAAAATTGTGGATCTCATATTGTAGGCTTACATGCTGAGTAACCTCTCAGTTAATACAACCTTAGAAGTGTTGTTCTGTTTATGTTTTTGTTATAGTGATAAAAGAAGTTTGATCAGGGAGACTGCTCAGTTAAATCTGAATGTGTTATAAAGGTGTACCAAACAGGAAGAGAGGTTAATTAGCAATATGTTAACAATGAGTACCTCTGAAATGGCAAAAGTTGCTCAAATTATAGCTGTCTGGCTGCTAGACAAGTCTTGTAGTTTAAAGGTCAGATTACCAGCAGGAACACTAAATTAACCTCTCAGTAGTCTTATGATAATTCATACATAGCAGCAACAAGTACTGATCAAATATTAGTCCTGGATATGTTCTAACAATGACAATAGAAGAAATGTAAACTGTTTCTAGCACTATGAGTATTAAATATTTAATAACAAATGTATCTCTGGGTACTAACTATGATGAATCTGTTCAATACAGGTGAAACATCTGACGAACTAGAGAAGAACAGATATTAGGTCATAGCAAAGAGTTTGCCAGAAAACTATTAGGGTATGGTATTGACTTAATAACATGTTAAAATCCCAAAGTATTAAAGTTTGATTCCCTTAACCTTCTTTTTACGCTTCACAAATACTAGATATATACAAAGAGGTTTAAAAAGTTATATTATGTATGTGTATTAAAAGACAGATTTGGTATGATAGTATTTACAAGTATCTTGAAGATGAAGAGACTAGGAAATAGTATTAAGAAGTCTTGTTTTAAGAACTGTTATGTTAGGCTTTCTCTGCGTTGGTGCTATTATTGACTGCAAGGGGAACCATACGGAAATTACATTGCATGAAGAATACTCCCTTACACATACATTTGGAAAATATCATTCTTACAATAAAAACGTCTCTCTTTCCCCCTCACTATTCTTGGTCCAGGGAAGTAATAATTAGGCATTGGGTTGGGACGAGAATAGTCAGGTGCCAATCTCAAATACATACAAAATGAGATTACATAAATAACCATACACACACTATTCATAAATGTTTTATGACATCAAGGACACTACCAAGATAAATGTGAGAACTAGAATCATGGAATGTTAAAGGCCTACAATTGAAAAACAAAAAAATCTATTCTTGCATCTTACATTTAAAACCAAAGCCAAAATAATTTTAATTCAAGAATCTCATCTTACAAATGAACAATGGACAAACATAGAAAATAAAAGATGGATAAGACAAATTATAGCATCAGAGGGAAATAGGGAAAAATAAACAGTGCAGGGGTTGCAATAATAATCAAACAAGATTTTCAAGGCAACATAATTAAAACTGATACTGATAAAGAGGGAAGATGGTGTTACATAGTATACACCAACCCCACCATTCCAAAACCAGTACTAGTGCTCAATATCTACGCTCCATGTAATAACCAACAGCACTTTATCATGTCACTATATGCTTTATTAACAAAATTTAAAGATAACTTTATAATTATTGGTGGTGATTGGAATTCATATCAAAATCCAGATAAAGAGAGATCTAACCCAAATAAAATGTATAATAAACAGACCACACTAGCAATTAAGGAACTGAAACAAGATTTCAAACTATTTGATCCCTTTAAATAGAACGGGAGAGACAATAAAACAGAAAACTTCACCTTCTATTCACAATGTCATAAAATGTGGTTGACTACCGACTTCTTCCTAATCTCTGAAACATTCCTTAACATGAAAATTACAACCCATACACATACCAGATTCTTCTCCGACCACTCAAAAATCACACTTCTCATTGAATGAGATAATAAACAACAAGAACCTAATACAGGCTACAACTGGACATTGAATTCCAATCTCTTAGCTAAACAAAACATAATAGAAGGCATCAATATGCTACTAAACTCCATATATTTAAATCTAGTCAACTCACAGCTACCATTAGACATTGAATGGGGTTCAACAAAAGCTCAAATTAGAAGCTTTTTGATTAACAAAGCAACACACTATAAAAATAAATCAATTAGATTTGGAACTAAGGTCAGGTCCTAATGAAAATACTGAAGACCTCCTAAGAAAAACACAAAAAGAACTATACCTAAAAGAGACAAGAAACCTATCATTCAATGAAATGAGAAACTTGGCCAAATACGCAGAGACCATTCAAATGCCATCCTGGGCTTTAGTGAGGCTAACTACTCTGCACAAATCCACAGCCATTATAACAGAAATTTACCACCAGAACAAATCATATATGAATAACCAGGCAATAATAAACTCTTTGAACAACTAAATACTTAGATCTATGGAGAACAAACTTTGTCATCTTCAGAAATGGACAGGAAAGCTTCCCTTCAAGATATAGATTTCCCACAACTAGATACTAACCAACAAAATATTCTAACAAATCCAATATCAATAAGTGGAATCATCGACACAATTAAAAAACTAAAAACAAACAAAGCTCCAGGTCCAGATGGCCTCACACCAGAATGTTACAAGTGCTTTACGCCACTAGTTGCTAAAATATTACAACAGGCACTAAACTATATAATAAACAACAAAATAAATAACTTACACTTCAATGCCTCAAAAACCATCCTTATTTTGAAAGAACAATCAGATCCTAAAGACCCTAGTAGCTACAGACCAATTTCATTACTAAATATAGACACTAAGATTCTCACTTCAGTACTAGCAAATAGACTAAAGAACATTATAACTAACATCATCTCTCCTGAACAATCAGGATTTACTCCACTCAGACAGACTTGTGATAACACCTTAATTCTTGAAGCCATGATAACCTTCATAAATATTTAAATAATTCCCATATACACATTGGTGGTTGACGCCCATAAAGCTTTTGATAGAGTGAATATCACTTTTTTACTTCAACTCTTACCCTACTTTGGGTTCCCTAACAAATTTACACAAATAATTAAAATACTGTATGAAAACCCTTATACAAACCTATACATAAACAGAACTTTATCAAACAGAATAAAGATTAAAAACAGGAGGAGACAAGGATGCTCTTTATCCCCCTTCTTATTCAATCTCTACCTTGAACCGCTCTTCCTGTACATTAAAAAGAAAATGTATCATAACTCACCATCTTTCTTTAACTCTGAAATCTTTTACACAGCTTTCACTGATGATTTAAACATTTACTTCACCATCCCTACCTCTGACATACCCAAATTACTAAAACAAATTGAATATTTCTCAAGTATATCTAATTATAAACTTAACTTAAAAAAAAAAAAACATTTTCTCTTTAAATCCTCCCAAACTATCATCATTATTCCCATTTTTAGACACAATTAAAATAAAAGACTCAACCAAATATCTCAGGATTATGTTTTCCAAAACAAAAGAGATTTTTACCTAAATAATATACTGAATAAATGTAACATGATAATGCTAGACTGTAGTAGATGGAACAATCTTAAAATACTATTCCTATCCAAGGTCTCGATAATCAAAATGAATATTCTTCCCAGAGTTATTTATGCATTTATAACCACAGAAGTGGTAATACATAACAAATTCTTCAAACAGATACATACATTTCTGGCCACGTTATTTTCGGAGACCAAAAAAAACAAGAATGTCATACCAAAAACTATCTCTTCTAAAACTAAAAGGGGGTCTAAATCTGCTGGATTTTAAACTATACTATACCATTATCAATAGTAGCAGAATACTAAAGATAGCAGAATATGCCCCTTCATATAACAAATGATCTCCAGTTTGGATGAAAATATATCATAACTATATCAAATCCTAGAATTTAACTCTAGAGCTCTTCCTTTTCTAACCAAAAAATATATTACAGCTTACAAGATCATTGACCCTCTAAAACACTTCATCACCACAATTCAAAAGTTGTTCATTTTCCTTGATCTTGGTCCAGCAATGGACATCCTTCAACCAATCCATAATAACCCAAATCAAAAATTAATAACAATGATAAATCTCAACAGCTACCCTTTATTGAAAGACTTGAGAAGTTGAGATCTCTACCCTTACCACAACTACATTATTCCAGAACTGAGATCTCAACTTAAACTTACCAAAATCATACGCAATTATCTTGAGACAAATTAGAGAAGTATGTTCCAAACACCTTAAAAACACTAAATTAAACAAGGTGGATATAAACAATTGTGAAACCCTATGGAATACAATGCTATCCAGAGAGAAAACTATATCCAACATGTACAAATTAATATCTGAGATTAAATTCCAAGTCAATGTACTCATCCTAAACTATTGGTTTAAAAGTAACTCATCAGTAACTAAACAACAATTAAACCAGGCTTTGACCCTAACACCTAAAGTATTACCATTGAAAAAGTTAACATACACACAACTTATGATCAACAACAATGCTTATCTTACCCCCTCAGTACTACACAAATTTAACTCTTTTAATTCACCAAACTGTCCATATTGTAAATCACAGAAAGCAGATCTAATTCATATGTTTTGGAGCTGCAAATGCATATTTAAACTGTGGAACTCATTAAAAATCCAACTACAAAAACAAGGCTATGAAAAAGCAACTCTTACATGGGAATTCACACTACTTCACACCCCACCCCAGGAATATCCAATAGTCAAGCGACCATACATATCACATTATTCCTACTAAAGAAACTATACATAGCAACCAAATGGAGGGACAGACTGAATATAAACTGGGCCAAATTGAAAAGATGGCAATCAAACACATGCTAGCTCATAAATGGGTAACTGATGCAAAAAATAACATTGTTAAGAAACTAAAAACATGGGAACAGGTATTTAACATACTGCTAGCTTAATCCACCTGCATTAACACAAAGAGACAGGCATTTATGCACAAAGACGTATCTTTATCATACATATAGATATGTAATGACAAAAATTCAACACAATAGGGTTGTTGTTGTTGTTGTTTGTCTTTCGGCTTTTTTCAGGTAAGGGGTCGCCACAGAGGAACTCTGGTCCACTAATGATTGGCAGTAGATTTTTAGGAAATGCCAAGATGCCAGCTCAACGCCCAACATTCAATGAAGGCATGCCCATTTATGCACGCATGTCTTTCGAATGCTACCCAACCACAGGGAGGACATGCAGACTCCGCACAGAAGGCACTCCCAAGCCAAGCCGAGAATCGAACGGGAGAACCTCTTGCTGTGAGGTAACAATGCTACCGCCGTACCACAGCGGCATAAGCTCTCTAAATGGAGGTAATATAAAATTTACGGCACTTCTGTATAGTTGTAAATATTGTTGTTTCATGTTGATGTATAGATACTGTTCACAGCTAATTCTGTATCCAGTATATTATTACATTGCAGTTGTTGCTCTGTTTTTTGGTTTCTGTACATTGAAAAATTGAAAATTAAAATTTTTGAAAAAAAAAATTATATGATGCCCCTTTTGGCATGTACCTCACTAGACACATGCAACAGTTGAAAAGGCCACAAAAATACCTCACCAAGAGGATTCTAGGCCTTAAACACATGCCCTATACTGACAGACTCAAAAAACTCCAGCTATACTCAATCTCATATCACCTCCTTAGAGGCAATCTCTGCTTAACCTACAAAGCTATGTCTGACCCAGAGCTGCTAGACATGCTACATCTAAAAAAACCCCAATCCCATCATGCTACACGCTCCAGGGACCTCAATCTTGTTACCACATTAAATAGAACATGCTTGAGGGATAAGTTCCTTAAACAGAGACTACCCATGCTCTAGAACAGACTTCTCATCCACATCAAGCAGAGCTCCTCTCTGGCCCTCTTCAAAAGAAATCTTGATGAGTGGATGTGAAATAGAAAATTCACCCCGGGGATCACCTCAGCTGCCCTGCTAGATAGAGCAATGGGAACTAATGTCAGTTGACATGATACTAGGGATTCTTGTTGGCTAGGCTTACATAGGCCCCAGAGCCATTAGCCTAGTACACACCTATGAACCTATGTAGATAATCATTAAAAGTATTACAAAGCTCCACAAACACATGATAAAAAAGGTGATGCCATAAAACAATACACATATATCATAACCATACCAAGTTACGTTTCAAGTTTAGGAACATTAGAAAAAGACAAGATAAGAGACATGTGAGTAATAACATTAATGCCTTACAGAAATCATTAAAAGTATGCATTTTCTGCATGTACAACAACAAATTGATAGAGGTAGAGTTGGTGGAACGCAATAGAACAACAGTAAGTGTAGTGTAGAGAAGAGTGAAGAATAATAGAAGAGACAGAGATTAGCAAAGACTGGCAGTTGTGTCACTTATAGTGGGTGGAGTGGAAAGAGAGGTTATAAAGATAGATGGAATGGGGAGAAGGAAATGAGGAGGAAAGAGTTGGGGTGACCAGGGAAATCAGAAGTAAAATAGGGGGGCAAAGCTGGGAGGAAAGTTCAGTTTTAAGAGTGCTCAGTGGTGTAGCTATGGATTTACAGGATTGTAAGTATATATAATGTATGAAGGGGAATAGTTCTGATGTGATAGTAGCAGATTAGGTGGGGTGGTGGCAGTTGCAGGAGGGAGAGTTGGCTAGGTATTTTTTCAGTTCTTTTTTGAACAGGAATGAAGACTGGATATGTCGTATGTTAGATGGGAGTCTGTTCCAGGTTTGAGATATGGAGTATTTATAAAGTAACCTGCCAATGGCTTTGTTGGACTTATGGGTGTTCAGTAGTAATTGATCAGTGCTACTGAGAGATCGTGCAGGTTTGTTGAGGGATAAGAGGATGGACAGTTAGGGACAGTTTTCAGGTTTGTAGAAAAGAGAATGTACAATTTGTAGCTGTGAAAGTTGGAGTAGTCCTGGGAACTCGAGCCATTAAAGATTTTTTAGTGTGAGGCAGTGATGTGATTTGTAGAGGAGATTACAGGCAAATTTGGCTATCTGGTTATAAATTTGTTCTAGATTGGTTAGGAGATTTACTTGGATGTGTGTGAATATAGGGGAAGCGTAGAGTAGGCAGGAGAGAAGATAGGCTTGTGCAAGTGAGGTCCTAGCGGTGTTAGTTAAGAATTTTTTGTGTCTATACAGCAAACCTAGATTTTGATTGGTGTTTTTGATTGACTGTAGGATGAGATGGTTAAATTTCAGTTGGTCATCAATAGTGATTTTTAGAAGTTTTGTAGTGGAGTCTGCATAAATATTGGTGTTGTCTAGAGAGGAGAGACTGAAAGATGTTTTAAGATGGGATAAAGATTTTGGGAAGAAAAGGAGGAGTTTGGTTTTCTTTGGGTTAAGGATTAGTTGGTTGTCAGTTATCCAGTGTTCAATGATATTAATGGAAGTCTGTATGAGAGAGTGTAGGTCAGTGGGGTTGTCAGAGAGAGTGATAAGGGTAGACTCATCAGCATATTGGATTAGTGAAGATGAGGTACAGACCGAGCGAAGATTGTTAGTAAAAATATTAAAGAGAAGGGAGACAAAGATGGATCCTTGGGGGAACATCAGTTTGGATATGTAAGAAAGGTGAGTAACAAGTGTGCCATTTAACACACTGATGATAGTTGTTGAGATAGCTGGAGAACCAGACAATAGTGGAGGTGGAGAGGTTAAGTTTGGATAGTTTAGAGAGGAGTTTAGGGTGGGAAACAGTGTCAAAAGCTTTAGAGAGTTTGAGGAACACACATGATACAAGTTTATTGTTGTCCCTTGCTTCTGGTACAGGCTGGGTAAAAGATAGCAGGGCTGTGGATGTGTTGTGGTGAGGTCTAAATCTGTGCTGAGAGGGGACAACAAGGTTTTCTTGAAGTAAATAGGGCATAAGTTGCCTACAAATGCATTTCTCAAGAATTTTTGAGAGAGGGGAAAGGATGGCTCCCTTGTGAAGTGGAGTAATACAGAAGGATTTCCAGATCTCAGGGACTGAGGATTCTTTTATAGAATGTTTAATAAAAATCAAGATGGGATATGCTATAGAGTCAGCAGCAAGTTTAAAAAAATCGTGGGGGTAGATTGCCAAAAGAGGGTAAGCACATTTTCAGTTTTAGTAGAAGTAATTTAATACAGACAATGGAGATGGATTTCAGGGAGAAGGCTAATTGGGGCTTGGTGGTTGAGGGTGTTAAAGGTAGTTTTTGACTATAGTTGGGGGAGTTAGTTTTCTGATGGAGTCTATAAAGTCGTTATTTAGAAAAATGGCAGTTTCGAGATGAGTTGGTAATGTGGTAGTTGGAGTAAGGTACAGCTGTGACAAGTTTGCCATTTGTGTGAAACTGTCCTGTATCCCTGTGTTTACCTTTATGTCTGCAACAACTATTTGTTTGATCACACTTCTGGGGTGTCCTTCTTTAATGTTCCAGTTGAACAGTTCAAGACATTCTTCTATTTTGCATTGTGTCATGTTATGGGTGCATGTTTTCTTCACATGAGTTTATCTGTATGTAGTCCAGCTGACTGCTCATGGGTTACAGATGTACACTTCATCACAGTTACACATCTCATATTTGTTGACTCTCTTTAGGGTCCACACAACCAGATATTGTGTGGTTTATGCATGAGTTACACACTTATATTTTTGTGTGTGCTATTTGCACTTGTAGATGCATTTCATCAAATACAGTGATGTATTGCTGCATGATACAGTCACTTGTTTCACACATTATTAGTGAGGCCACTTAAGGCCATGTAACAGAATGTGTGCTGTACATTTCCATTTGCCACCATATGATATATGCATGCATTTTCTTTTTTTCTCCTTCTCTCATATAAGCAAAACTGTTGTGCCACATTCATACAGCTGTGCTATTCATTGCAATGTGTTTGCATGACTGCACATATAAGGATATTTCATGCTTTGTTTTAAATAGTGATGCACCCATGTTTATGGCACATTTGCTATTGGCCTACATGAATGTACTGTGTCTGTGATTTGCACATTAAAAGTGCTTTACTTACACATCCATCCCACAAAAAGTCCACATATATTGTGGCATATGTGCCAATACTATTCAACATTTTCCCCATGTGATGAAGACATATTTACACTTGGATATGTGGCACTCACCTGCAGATGATATCACATTGCATATAACCCTTATACCCTACATGCATGCTTCACAACTACTATTGTGTAAATATATTCTGTACATGACCAGATATATTCTGACATCTGAATCACTGATTGCTCATATGGTACACCATGTAGTGGCATGTGTGTATTTATGTATTATGTGTGAGTGGAAGCACTGGTTACAGTTGCATATGAAAAATGCAGAGCTGTTTTGCAGTAACAACATTCTAGGTTTCCATAGGTAGCTAATATTTGTTTCCAGTACACTTATCACTACTAAGACATATATGTACATTACCCATGTGCATGTCATACACATAGGACAAGTGATCTCATTTTTCATGCATGCATATGGTCCTATCATCATGGTGTCAAAATCAATCACAGTATTGCTGCACAGCTATCATGTTTTGACTACAGTAGGCCAACAGCACCAGGAGTGTAATGCACAGGATACCACTGTGCATGTCAAGCTAGTTACAGTTAGCTGCAGTATATTAGGGATGGTGGATGTTAATCACTAGTCTGTTGTACTTGCAATGTTTTTACTAGGCCATTGTAACTATAACTATAATAATTTGTAATAAAATATCTTGCTGTAATCTTCTGCTTGTTTTGGAGCTTTTCTCCCCAGGACTTCATTGAAAATGGGTTCTTTGTGACCCAATGGACTATCCTGGTAAACCAACTGCAAATAAATAAAAATAAATAAATGTGTGTACTTTTGCTATACTTGCAGTGCACCTGATTCATATACACAGATCACACATGACATGCTATAATTTTAGGAGCATTTAAATGCAATCTCCTGCCTTTATACAGAAATGTCCCTCCCTGCTATAGCAGGTGCGTTCTGGTGCCTCCTTGACAGAACATTGTAATGTATGTCACTGGATATCATGCTTGCACTATGGCTTGAAGAGAAGATGTTTGTCTGCCATTTACAGGGTTGGTGGTTCTATCTTGGTGGCTGGCTTTATGATCCTACATGTTTGTGGATCTTTATTACTTGTAGCCTATGACATTTGTATACATGCACTTAGATATACATATAGAACATGTGTACAGTTACATATATGTGTGTCTGTGTTGTGGTATCTTTTTGGACAGGTATTGCTCCATATGCTATGCCATCATTCTCTATTGAGGTCCTATGCATTTGTTGACACAGTGGGCATGTGTAGGTTGCAGTCCTCCCTTGTTAGTATTTTTTGGTGCCATTCATGCTCCCTCCTATGCTATCTGCATGTTTATTGTATCTATACTGCACCCTGCCCCTTTGTCTTTCAGCACCCTGTGTCTCTATTTTGTGGTAGCTTTTATGTTCTGTGGTGTACCCTGATCCAGTTCTCCTCTGTGGTTTGCCAGCAATTCACCAGTCTCTTCAAACAAACCAAAAATGTGGCCTACTCCTGCCAAGCATACACAGCATACATGCACACACACACACACACACACACACACACACACACACACACACACACACACACACACACACACACACACACAAAAATATCATCCCTTTCAGACTCCATGCTTATCACCCCTCTTTACCCTCACCTACGGTCTACTGTCATATCTCACCAAATACGGATCTGTGTGCTTTATGTGTTCTCCCTTGTAAATCCCACTCCCTTATTATTTTTAAAAACCTACATAGAGCTATGTCACATCACCAACATTTTTATTTTTTTATGTCCTCAGTCACCCAGCAGAATCTGCAACCTTCTGATATTCTGTATATCATTAAGTCTGCATAATTAGCATATACAAGTATGTACCTTAACATATGCTATATATTTTAAACTGTGTAACTGTGCATGCAGCCTTTATTTCATGCCTTCACCACAGTTATATCACAGAAACATAAATTTCTTTAGCATCTGTGACATATATGTGTGCAATTGTACAACATATGTAAAGTGAACAGTCATTTCATTTGAGCTGTTAGTTTTTGAATACTGTATTTACACCATTTAGCCCTTGCAGTTATTCCAACTTACCTAAGCTTCTAGTTTGCCCTTCGATGATCAGCAAAGGCTGCTCAGCTATATAATAAATCTGCACTTAATATCATTTATGCACTACATTGCATGGCAAGTTTCTTCCATCATATTCAATACAGTTTGCAGAGCTGCACCAATATATCGGAACCTGGACCCTAGTCTCCATTTTATTATACTTTTCCTTATTAATCAGTTAGCATTCTGATAACACTTAAGTTTCAACAAAGTTATGTTTAACTATAATTCTTAGTGCATTTGTTAGTTTACTTTTTATCTATGGAGAAGTCATGCAAGATATGTGGATAGCTTTTCTAAATATGGGCAAACTTACATACAAAATAGTAAGTTTGGTTTACATCCAAGATCAATGTTTTTGTGTTAACTTTTCCGTTATATTGCTACAATACACTGGTAAGAAAAGGAAAAGAAAGAATAATAAGCTCATTAGAATGGGCAAAGCCAAATAACTGTTCAGTCTTCATCAGCCCTGCTAAATACCACTTGATAATGGCAGCTGTAGTTACAGGGAAGTGGAAACATTAAGCAAAGATCTTGAAATTAACAGGTATATATATATATATATATATATATATATATATATATATATATATATATATATAATCTATGCATGATATTATTATGAATATTGACTTAATTGATTGATATTTTTGTAGCCATATAGCCATACAGCTTGATATATTATTATGAGTTCTCAGTGAAACAGTCCCTCAGTATTCTGTCCACTTTTTAGTCGGACGAACTTGCACTGATAAGTTCATTAATGGCGGGCCCTTTTATCCTAAAAGTGACAGGCCAGTGACATTAGCTATATAGTTCAAGGCTAACTTGCCAGATTTTTTTTCCTCAGGCGATTTTTATAGTGATTTGACTGCTGTCTCACTGTTATTCACATATGCTGATTCTTTGATCTTACTCATATTTAAGCATCTTGGGGTTTGTACACAAAGTAAAAAATGAACAAACTTTGCTTCCTTTCTTTGTATAGTTTTTATAAGTATTGTTCTTTTTTGTTACTGTAATAGGAACTGATTTATTTGTCACTTTTTATACTAGGTCTCTTTACTGCTGTCTACCCAGCTGGATTTCTCTGTTGAACATAAACTGCACTTATATTGTTTCAGAGTTCACACATGAAATATTAGTCTCCATACATCTTAATAGTTTTACCTGCATAAAGGAGGCTGCAGGGATTGGATGTTTTGCAAACTATTTTTACATTACAGTTCAAGTAATGTTTCTTTGATTAGATGTCAGCTAATAAGGCTAGTGGCGTTGTGTTGATTCAGATATGATAGCACATCCCCTGACAATTGCTGATCCACCCCTCCCTCACTCTCTCTCAGAATAAAAAATGAAGAGAAACAAACAAAACAAATTAACTCAGCAGTGAAAATACCTGATATTGGTTAACTTACATAAACAGTAATAAAATCATCATATTTGCTACATAGAGTTTAGGCAGCATTTACACTTACTCTGCAGAACTCCTTACCTGCATGACCTTAATACAGTACCCTTACCTGAGCCCAAGCTAAAGTTTGATATTTCATTCTCCTTCTGCCTACTTCCAGGCTACACCTATGCAAGCTATGACAACCAAAGTTTCAGACTCAGTAGAGCTGTGTTACTCTCATATAAAAACCTCACCTATCAAAGATCTACTCATTGCAAACAGATAAGTTCTGAAAAAAGTGGCTCACTGGTGAAACTATATTATGTAACAGTATTATGCTTTCCCTAACTGCCCTGCACTTAAACCTCCCAGCTACATCTGCAGTATTTGACTGTTTGCTGCAAATAGTCTACTCATATTTTAAACACTACGCTAACATTATGTGCAATGTCTCTTTAACATAAATTTATTTAGCCACCACTGTGGCTTAATATCTAAGCCATACTAACTGGCTATTACCTAACATAGATGGTTGTAGGACATACCTGGCCAAACATTATAACAGGAACCATTCACTATTTGATTCTGTGCTTACAACAAACAAACTATTTATACAAGTATTCACTCCCACCAACTTTAGTGAACACTCACCAATTACTGTTTGTGGTCCTGGAAGAGACTAAAAGCCAGTCTATATATTTCACTTTGAAGACAAAACATGAACTTACTAAGACAAAATTGTTTGATAAACGAATGCCGATTATTTGGGGAAGAACAGAACTCTATTGTTGGTCCATCACTGACTTTGTCACTGTCTTCTTGACAGACTTCCTTATTCAGTTGCATAATCAATTCTTCCATTTAAGTACTAGAAAGCTGAAAGAAGTGGATAACATCTGAACTTGATGTGCCTGCTAGGAGAGACAGTGTGTGGAAATGCTACAAAGGTACACTGATTCCAAAACAAGAGACTGCTATTTATTACATACAAAGTGGTATCTGAGATGCTTCTATAATCAATGTGCAGTTAGGCCTAGGTTCTTGTAGCCTGTCTGATGGGTAAAAAAAAAAATCCCCCAACGTCAACTTAGTACAGGAGATGCATATACTACCCAACCAGAAATACTATTACAAAAAAGAAAACATTCTGTAAAAACATTTGAAAATTTCATTAGCCAGGCATCATAGGAGTTATGCAAATTAACCATTTGTTGCATTGCGCTGTCCCCTTTTTATAGCAGATTCATGCTAATAAGCCACACTTTACTAGCTAAAAATATATTTTATTCTTATTTATGCTTAACATTATAGCATAAGCACAGTATTCTGGATGAGTACACAGAGTCCGTAATGTCCTATATATCAAAGTGTGTGGATGATGTGACAGTCAACAAGAACATCATCACATGAGTGAATCAGAAACCCTGGCTCACAAGTGGGGTGTACGAGCTCTTGAAGGCACACAATGCTGCTTTTAAGTCTAAAGACAAAGATGCACTTAGAGAAGCCAGAGTGAAACTAAGTAGGAGAATAAGAGAGGCTAAGTGGGCCTATGAACTGAAAATTCAGGGTCACTTCTCAGATCTGAGAGACTTCAGGCATCTCTGGCAAGGTATACAATCTGTATCAGGCTATAGGCCCTACCTTCCCAATGTGATGATAACATGGAATTTCTCAATGAGTTCAACACCTACTTCAGTAGGTTTGAGAAGGGAAACAATGCAATGGCAATGAAACTGCCCACCAACCAAGAAGACAAAGTACACCACCTTCACCCAGCAAATGTTCAAAGGGTGCTGAGATGAGTAAACCCAAGAAAAGCAGCTGGTCCTGACAATATTCTGGTGTGCATGCTCAGGGACTGTGCTGACCAGTTAACTACTATTTTCACTGACATATTCAACATCTCTCTGCATCAACCCACAGTACCCAAGTGCTTCAAGAATACAGCTATTATACCGCTGTCCAAGAAGTCTCCACCCTCAAGCCTGAATGACTGCCAGCTAATAGCTCTCACCTTCATTGTAATGAAGTGCTTTGAGAGATTGGTCAAAGACTACTTAACATCAAGTCTTCCTGCAACACTGGACCTATTACAATTTGCTTATAGATCCAATCGCTCTACTGCAGATGCCATTTCACTGGCACTTCACTTTTCATCGGCACACCTGGAGAAAAAAAAACTGCTTTGTCCACATGTTATTTATTGACTTCAGTTCAGCCTTCAGCACAGTCAATCCCCAGCATATGATTGAGAAACTGGCCCATCTGGGTGTTAGCACTCCATTATGCAACTGGATTCTGGACTTTCTTATTGACAGACCACAAAAAGTACACTTAGGCAACAACACCTCGATGAGCATCACACTGAACACTGGAGTACCTCAAGGATGTGTTCTTAATCCCTTGCTGTTCACCATGCTCACACTTGACTGCATTGCTAGGTACAGCACAAACCACATTGTTAAGTTTGAAGATGATACTACAGTGCTGGGTCTCATCAGCAATGGTGACGAAAAAGCCTACAGAGAGGAGATAAACCAAATGATTGTATGGTGACAACAACCTGGCTCTCAATGTGAATAAAACAAAGCAGATAATAGTAGACTTCAGGAAGAGAAATAAGGCTCATTCTCCACTCACAATCAAAGGAGAAAGAGTGGAAAGAGTGAAGAGCATCAAGTTCCTGGGGGTGCATATCACTGAAGACTTGTCTTAGTCAATAAACACAAATCACATTGTCAAGAAGGAGCAACAGCATCTATACTTTCTAAGAAGGTTGAGTAGAGCAAAACTACCACCTTCAGTTTTCACAACCTTCTACAGGGATACCATTGAAAGCATCCTGATTAGTAATCTCTTGGTGTGGTATGGAAACTGCACAGTTTCAGATCGCAAACCTCTCCAGAGGGTGGTGAAAGTGGCAGAGAGAATTATCAGGTCCATGTTCCCAATTATCCAAGGATTTGCACTCTGCTTAGTTCCTCAGCAGAACCATGAAAATAGTCAAAGACTGCACTCACCCTGTCCATGGTCTGTTCTCTTATTTTTCTTCAGGCAGGAGATACCATAGCTTATGTTGCAAAACTGCCAGATTTAATAGAAGCTTTTTTCCACAAGCCATCAGACTTCTGAACTCCAGTAATAACTTGTACCATGCTAATCACAGAGGTCTGAAGTTACAACACTGAAGTAATTCACAGACATATGCAATAACTCTATAAAACTACAATCGTATACCTTATGTGCAATAGTAACAATGCCAAGTTAACATTCTGTGCAATATGCCAAGTTAGCATTCTGTGCAATTTGAAATCTGAGTTTGATATGTGCAATATATTATCTGTGCAATATTTTGGGTACTGACGAAGGTGGTGTAAGTTAAATAGTCTTGGTGCATGTCATTGTACTTGTTACTGCACTGCATAAATATCAATATTATTTGTCCACAACATAGTGTGAGTGCTGGTGTCAGATGCTACTGTCCTTGTTCCCTCCCTCCCAAAGTCCATTACACTGAATTCTCTTTTTGGAACTTGTTTCTTCTATAAATATCACTGCGCCTGTATTTTTACTTTCTAATACAACTATTTTGACAAATGTTTGTACACTAATCTGTGAATTCCAGACAGCAGTGCATTTGCTTGATTGGTTTTGTGCATGGTCTTATCGTTTCTGCCTGCTCCGTTCACCCTCCAGGCTCACTCTGCTCCCCTACCCTACCCCCTATTTTCACCCACCCCTCTACCTACACTTTTATACCCTTATAGCCACTCCCATTTTAAGAACATCCTATCAGATTTCTCTACACCCCCTAGTCACTTAATAATCTTCCTCCTCTTTTTCACTACTAACCTATCTACCCTCACAAACTTTTTTTTCTACTAAACAATTTGATTCTCTTACTACTTATCATTGCCCTACTTTATCCTCTAGTTTTACAATTATGTTCACTATATCTGACACAGCCTTTACTAATCATACTACTTCTAGTCTTCCATTATCCTGTACTATACCTTACCAGCCTCCCAAACTTATCTTACTCCCTTTCATTTCCCACAACTTCTACCTAAAACAAAAAAGAATATTTCTTCTTATCGCATATTTCTCCTCATCTTTATCAGCACAATTATCCTCACCTTCTGAACAGAATGTTTCTTCCTGATATTCCTAATACTGTCCTAATCTGTTTCATTCCAAATCCCTCTTTTATTCCCTTTTTTAACTCCAATTTAAAGTTATTTAATGACCTTTTATTCTTACGTCTTGACTAGATCTCTCTTCTACTTTCTGGTGACATACACCCTAATCCTGTACCCCTGGTCAATCAATGTTTTGACTCACACTTATCATCCTTTCTCTCTCCTAATAAATCTCTCCTTTTTGATACAATTAATGCCCAAAGCTTATATAATAAACTACCCAGCTTTCATGCTTGGCTGTCTCATAACCACCATGACATTTTATCTATTTCTGAAACTTAGCTCAAACCTCACATAAAAGACTCTGAAATCATTCCCCCTAACTATTGAGTCATGCAAAATGATAGTACTCACAAGAAAGGTGGTGGTGTAGCTTTATTTTTCTCCTCATTTTTAACAGTGATCCCATATACCAATCCTATACCCCAATTCGGAACAGGTGAATTAACCCTGGCCCTCCTAAAAATTAACAAACATAAAAAAATTGCATAGCTGCCCTATATATTCCACCTGGTAATAGCATCCCTAATCTTGAAAATATCCTCTCTTGGTTCTCATCTAACAAAAGTAATGAAACTATACTTTTAGGTGATGTTGACATTAACTGGACTTCTGTTATCTCAACTAGTACTACTCAGAGCATAAAGCTGTTTAATTTCACCCAACTAATTAACTCTCCTACCAGACCTAATAAAGACAACTCTTCAATAGCATTCTTGACTGGATTTTAGTTTCCCACCCCAACAATATTTCTGAATCTGTGACTTTATCAGATTCCCTTAGTGATTATCTTCCTGCCTTTATATGTCATTCACCTTCCTCTCTCCACCTTCAACATAATTGCATCTTAACCCATCCCCTTACAAACTTTAATCCTCATACCTTCTCTGAGTGCTTAAGACATATGAACTGGAACCCTTTAAAAACTCTCCCTCTTGACAATGCTGTTACTTACTTCAATAATTCTTTTACTAACCTACTAAATAACTTTGCTCCTCCTAGAACTAAAAGAATTAAAAGCAAAATTGCCTCCTGGCTCTCCAAAGAAACTATAACCCTTATGCATCTCCAAGATAAGTCATGGGAATACTACAAAAATACAAAACATCTAACTCCCTTTCTGAGTACAAACAACTCCATAATAATGTCAAAAAACAAATAGTCACTGATCACAAATCCTACTACTCCAAACTTCAAAACAGTCACAAATCTAATCCCAAACAGTTTTGGAGCAGTATCTCTGCCTTCTCACTCCTGGCAGAAGTGATGATCCTTACCCAGATCCTAACTCTCCTGATCATGTTATTGTTGTCCAATTTAACTATTTTTTCTTAGACTCTATAGCCTAGCTCACCACATCTTTCCCTAACAATATACTACCTTCCATTATATCTTCTATTCATAACTTTCCTTCATTTACCTTTAAACCCATTCCTGTCTAAACCATAAAAAAAACTAGTACAAGAACTTAAACCGTGCTCTAATGCCCCAGATAATCTTCCATCCAAATTCCTCAAGTTAGCTGCTGATGGCATGGCTCTTCCCATCTGTATCCTAATTAATCATTCCATTTAAGAATCATATGTACCCCAACTCTGAAAAAAAATATTATTCCCTTACACAAAGAGGGCCACAATACTGACATCTCCAATTTTCATCCTATAGCCCTTCTCTCCCCTATCTCCTAAAAAATGCATTCACTTGCGACTTCTAACTTATCTTTCAGACAATCAGGTATTAACCCCTACTCAACATGGATTTAGACCTGAACATATCACTACCAATGCCCTTCTTTCCTTTCTTGATATCATTAACCATGCTCGTGACTCAGGTTATATACTATTTTCCCTTTTCCTAGACTTAACCAAAACTTTCGATACTATCTCCCATCGTTTACTTCTTTCTCAACTCTCTCTTCTCAACCTATCTCCTTATTCTACCACTTGGTTTTCCAGCTACCTCTCTAAGAGATATCAGACCATCAGGTGGAAAAATTTTCTTTCCTTCTTACTCTGCCAGGAGTACCCCATGGCTCTGTTCTGGGTCCCTTACTATTTAATATTTTTACTAATAATTTCCAGCACTGTATACCGAATGCCAAACTTGTCCAATATGCAGATGACTTAACCATCTTCTGTTCTTCCAAATCCCTCACATCTCATGCAAGTAACTCAAAATGTTTTTACTTGTACGGAGTCTTGGTTGTTGAACAAATCACTTATCTCTCAATCCTTCTAAAGCTAACATCATGATATTCACTCCATCAAGAAACACTAAAATTGATAAGAACTCCTTCCTGATAGTCAGCCAAAACAAGGCCTAAAAAAGCGAACAATAATTAATCGACCCTATGTAAGCAAAAGCTTACAATTTTGAACTGTCAGAACAGAAAAAAATCACTGTTCCAACAAAAAATAAATAAAACACTTTTAACATCACATTAAGTGGTGGGGCTTTGCTCCCCACACCCCCCTACTTAAATATACCAACTCCGAGACTGCACTACAGTGTCGAAAATGAAAAAGTAATGAAGCGGCCAAGCAAATTCTTTACCAGGGAACGAATTTGCTTAAAAGCCACTTTGTTATTTTGCTGTTTCAGGCTTTTGAGTTCGATCAAGACGCATTCAAAGGAATGCATCTTCAGTCTTCTAATAGGGAACCCAAAACAAGACCCCCATCAAAATAATTCTCCATACTAAGCTACTTGGTGTTATTATTGATGAATACTCAAAGTTTTACATTCATCTGCAAGCTAATATCAAGAAAACCCATCAAAAGCTTGGAATATTGTATTGGCATAATCGGTATCTCACCCCTTCAACTAAATATACCCTTGCTGTTAATTACCTCTGTCCCACTCATATATGGAGACCCTCTCCTTACTAACCTTCAATCCTCTCTAAAGGCAAAACTTGCATCTTTCTACAATAAAATCTTTCAGTTTGCTACTGGTTCTATGTCCTCATCTCACCACTGTGATTCCCTACACTCCTTAAATTGGCTGGAACTTCCTATCTCTTTTATATTCATCTTTGCATTATACATAAACTTTTCTTTAATCCCTATAACTGTCCCTCCCTCTCGTCTATCCTTACCCTTCATATTCCTGGAAAATCACTCAGATCTAAAAAATCAAAATCTCCTTTAAGTGTATAACCCCATACATAGTCCAGGACAACTTTTTTTTGTCATTTTCACTAACATGCAAATGGAACAATCTTCCATCACACATCCGGACTATTCAGAATCACTCTAGTTTTAAGACTTTGCTTCATTCCTACCTCTCATCTAACTGGGAATGCTTCTGTTCTCATCCTGCCTAACTTTTGTCTATTATTTATACTTTCTATTAGGCTTTCTTTTATAAAATCTGCCTAACACTTTCAAGTATATGTGTTATTGTTGTATTAAGATCTGTATGACTTGTATGCATATTGAGTCTGAAGTAACACAATGTTGTTCAGTTGCACTGTTGTGCAGTCTGAATGACAATAAATTTCACTTTGACTTTGACTTTGAATTCAGCCACCATCCATATATAAAACATAATGTGGTTACCAAATAAAGGTTAAACATAACACAGAAAAGTTTCTCAGCAGATGTATACAGTGTACAACCAGGACTTCTTGGTAAACAGAGAAATATCTGTACTAAAACATTAGTAGACAACCCACTAGCCAGGCATCATGGGGAATATGCTAATTTAATACAGAATGCTAATTTAATACTGACAGCTGCTCAAGTCACCTGCCACAGACTGCATTTTAAATACAGGCAAGATATAAAGTCTTACAAAAACTTTCCAGTTTGAGTATATTAGCCTTACTTGATTTTGGAGGAGTTCCCTCAAAAAATGGCAGTATAGCAGCTACTATGTTTACAGACTGTCACTTCAACTGATAGTACAACCTGCAAGAGATGTAAATATTTAAGAACATGAAGGCAAACTTCTTGTATAGGTGCATTGTTTTTAAGCATCATACACCCACAACACCTCATTAGTAACAGCACACCACTAAGTCAATTATGTGCTGAAGATGTAAAGAAACATTTCCTAAAGCCTCCTACAAGAGCTTATACTCTTAAAACCTTCTGCCTTTAGTACTCCAGGCAACACCTAGTTTGTCTCTTATTCCACATACTGCAAGTCCACACAGATTACCCAAGAGACCAAGGGTCACCAGCAAAGCAGGCTTAAACCTATAAAGCCCATGTCTGCTGCCATAAAGGGAAAGGTCTTAGTCATAGTGGCTCTATAGTTAGGCATACAAACAGCACATTCACTAGACAGGACAAGAACAAGGTGATTGCAAGTTGTTTGTCCAGTGCCAGGATTCATGATGTCACAAAGGCCCTAAGGGCTGTTAAACCAGGCAACTATAAGTATGATACTGTGATCATTTATGTGAGAGTGAAGGACCTGATCAGCTCCAACCAGAGAGCACACAGAGAGATATGATGGAAATTATTATGCATGTGTTAGAGACAGGAAAAACGCTGCTCTTGAGTAGTAACTTGTCTTCACTTAGAATAATGATTACATGCTAAGACAAGATAATTGGCTTTAACAATTAGCTAAGCAGTTGATGTCACTCTAAGGGAATACAGAATGTGTTGGCCTGGGATGAAATAGTAGATAAGACATGCTGTTTCTCCAGGGATGGCTTAAACCTGTTATACCAGGGCTTCTGCATACTGGCTAAAGGCATTGCTGCTTCTATAGTGCCTTTTTAATTACAGTCTCCCTCAAGGAAATTCATACATAGCAACCTCAAACTGAAATTCAGACAGCAATTTGATAGCACTATTCAATGCCAGGAGTCGCTAGAACTTGAGACCCTCCTGGAACTAAAATGCATTTATATCTGTGTAGTTATTGAGATGTGGTGTCAGTGCAATGACTGTCATTATCTGTACCAGGGTTTAATGCTTATCAAGTCTTTAGGCCCTTGAGTAACTTAAGTGCTGTATCTATAGTTGACAAAAAACAACATCACCTCATGTTAAATTACCCAAAACCTTAACTTGGAGCTCCTGGAGATCCAAATCACTCTTAACAAAGCCAACTATTACTTTATTGCTAACTACAAATCCTGATCAGTGTACCCCAAAGATCATGGAAATTACCATGATAGCATTGAGGGGTTAGATATCAAATCAAATGCCTTCTTGCTACAGGAATTCAATTACCGAAGTATTGACTGGCCAACTTACACGTCTAAAAAATGGATATGCTCAGTGTTTCCAAGAAATTGTTAGGACCTATGTACTGCAATAAATTATAAAACTACCCACTAAAAGTTCCTTACCGATCTTGCCCCCGCTGGTGCACCACCACACATCTCCACATCCCTGGATAAGTCTGACCGCAAATCGGTTGCCTTTTCTGTTATGCTTAATTGTAGCACCGCACCACAAAATGAAACCATCTTTAGGGCATTCCCTGAGTCAAACCTACTTTAGCTTGTAGAAGACCTACACCAATTTCCCATCAATTTCCCATATACGAATCCAACTGAGAGGGCTGCTACATTCTCTTCACTTTTTATGGCATCTAAATAGCAGAATTAAAAGTCTGTACTTGTCCACCCTAAATATAAGAGTAAATTAATGAATAAACCTCTCTGCTGGATCTCCCTTGTAAATAAGCTGTACAACAGAAGAGGAAAATAAAGAAAAGTTTTAACAAAGCTCCAGCTCCTTTTCTCAAACTATAGTGAAACATGCTACTAAGGAACTTAACAGTAATATTAGAAAATGTAAAGTATAATACAAACTTAAGAACATGACAGATACCCTAGGAAACTAAATCTTTCTTCAGTCATCATCATCATCTTCTTTCGGCTGTTCCCATTAGGGGTCGCCACAGCAGATCACCTGTTTCCATTTCTTCCTGTCCTCTGCATCTTGCTCTGTCACACCAACCATCTGCATGTCCTCTCTCACCACATCCATAAACCTTATCTTAGGCCTTCCTCTTTTTCTGTTACCTGGTAGCTTCATCCTTAGCATCATTTTCCCAATATACTCAGCATCCCTCCTCAGCACATGTCCAAACCAACATAATCATGCCTCTCTGGCTTTGTCTCCAAACCTTCCAACCTGGGCTGACCCTCTAATATACTTATTCCTAATCTTGTCCACCCTCGTCACACCCAGTGCAAATCTTAACATCTTTAATTCTGCCACATCCAGCTCAAACTCTTGCCTTTTTGTTAATGCCACTGCCTCCAACCCATATAACATAGCTGGTCTCACTACCCTCTTGTAGACCTTCCCTTTCACTCTTACAGGTACTCGTCTGTCACAAATCACTCCTGACACTCTTCTCCACTCACTCCATCCTGCCTGTACTCTCTTCTTCACCTCTCTTCCACACTCACCATTACTCTGAACTATTGACCCCAAGTATTTAAACTCATCCACCTTCACCACCTCTACTCCTTGCATCCTCACCATTCCTCTATCCTCCCTCTCATTCACACACATATATTCTGTCTTAGTCCTGCTGACCTCTTTCTTCAGTAATGTCAGGAAATTAAAGAATAAAATTCAATAATACATCAAGCTCATTCATAATAATATCACATATTCTATTTCCAAAGATATAGGCAATGTATTAGCAGGCAGAGTTAGTGCAAACTGTACACCACATGCCAGAAATCACTGAAAATTTAGTTTCTTTTGTAATCACCTTAGAACAGGTCTGAGAATCCCTGTCAAAGACTAAAACAATCCCTGGGATTCATGAAGCTTGGCGCAAGGACGGCGTTAGCCTTGCACTGACTGTGCAGCGTAGAGATGGCGCAGCAGCACCACATGCTTATTAATGAAATTGCGCTGCCGTAACAGCCACATGCATAGGAAACGTGTACGAGTGCAGGGGGTGTGTCCAAGAGCTGCACGGAGGCGTGAACATGTCGGCTGCATACGCGCAACCTAAAATGCTGACTAGTACAACCTGCCTCTAATAGTAATCACTCCTGTCAGTGTCCATGGATACTGAAATGTATGCAAAGCATACAAGACATAATTGCAAATACCACAATAAGAAGTAAACACAAAGGCATGTAGCTGAATATTGAGTCCCCATCCCTCAAACAAAGATATTTAAAACCCCATGCCCGTATTCCATTGTAGTGTCACTAGTTATACCAAGTGGAAGTGAAACGCATCGTGTTAGTGCGCTGCCAATTGCCAAGCCTAGCCCAATGGTTTGGGTTACCACCTGTCCCACATTGTGAGGGACAGTCCCCCTCTAAGCAGTTGTGTCCATACCAAAATCATAATAAATGTGAAATTTCCTGTGATAGTAGGACATAATTATGTCCCATATGTTATGTAATAGTCCCATACAGTACATATGTCCATATATAAAATACCTATATGTTACAAGAAACACAATATGCAAGTAAATGAAACAGAATAAGCAACTACACTGCTACAACAATAAAAGCTTATATGTAGGCATGAAACGAAAGTACTATCCTTTGTAATGACTGTGGGTAGGTGTTGGCCTGTAAACTCAGATGTGTGCCACAAAAATGTCCCATCCAGGTCATATGAAAAGGTGGCAACCCTACCAATGGTCAGAGCATTCGTCCAATATCTGCCCATTCGCAGTCCAAGTCGTCCTTGCCAGGATGGCCCATAGACGAACGGGTATTACCCGGGTCTACCTACCATATCATGAAAGATAAGTATTTGCTAGTACCTATGTGCGTGAAGTACAGCATGTGGATGATCTGAAATGTTAGTGTAGACCTCACAACCATATTGGTCCCAGAGATATGTAGTGTACATAATGTGTTCTGTTGATTGTGCCATGGGCCATCAACTAAAGAAGGGATGAATGTTGTTTGTGGAATATGGGGGTGGGGGGTGACGGGTAATGTAATAATTCGCCAAGGGGAGACTGGATTAGATGCACAATAAGTGAACTGGAGGTCTACGAGGGAGCGGTGGGTGAATCAGGAAGATAACCAAAGAACAAATATACAGATCCGCAATACAATCCCACAAACATGTGAACATTAAAATGTGCAATACACATTTACAGAAACGTTACCGGCACATACCCACATAATGGTCTGGCCTGAACTGAGCCATCCAACCCCAACACACCTGGATACATAATTGAATACCCATCATCCCCTTCACAACACACCACCCCTCCCCCTTCCTGAACATCCACCAAAACCAGCCATACTCGGGCTGCTAGATAGGCGCGGCCATATCTGCACATAGTGACCCCTACCCATATCTAGTAGGTAGTCTCACCCTAAGCATTCTCAGGATTGCAAACTATGTATCCCTTACATGTATAACCCTGCCTTACAGCCGTAAAGCAAAGATGGTCATCGGTCCCCACAATTTTTGGATATCCCTCATGGGATATGTATCTGTTCTAAACATTAGATTTGGTGTCACAACATGATGTCCAGTCCTGTATACATCTGGACACATGTTGTATGAGTAGTAGTTGTCCACAAGACTGCTCAGCCTCCAGCCAGTCCTGCAGAACCTACGACCCAGGATTAAACATATGACCGTGATGCATGTCTCCCCACGTGCATTATCAGGAATATATACCTTACACATTTGCATAGTGGCAGTTGGATATAGGGTGCTTAAGGCACCTTAAAGCAGATGGAAGTAGGCTTACCACCTGCCCCACCTTGCGAGGGATTAAACACCTGACCATGATGCACGTCTCCCCACGTGCATTATCACGAATATATACCTTACACATTTGCATAGTGGCAGTCGGATATAGGGTGCTTAAGGTGCTATAAAGCAGACGTAAGCAGGGTTACCACCTGCCCCACCTCATGAGGGACAGTCCCTTTTTGGGTAGTTGTGTCCAGACCAAATATAATGCAATGGCAAATGTCCTGTGATTGCAGGAAATATGTCCCATATTTCATGTAACAGTTGCATAAAACAGTTATTTATGTAAAATACTCAAAGTTACAAGAAACAGATGAAGCAAACAAACCGCTACAATAATAAGCATTCATTTAGGCAAATAAGTAAAGTTCTAACCTTTGTACTGACCGTGGGTATGTGTCGGCCTGTAAAGCCTGCTGCACCTTAGAAAATCCAAATCCCATCGAGCTACGCACTCAAGAGACTTGAACCTCAGCACTGAAATAAATAGGACATGCTGGAGGGACAGATTCATAACCCAGAGGCTCCCTTCACTCTGGAATAAAATCCCAGTCCAGGTTAGGCAGAGTCCCACATTGACTCTCTTCAAGATGAATCTTGATGAGTGGATGGGAGATCGTAGGTTTACCCCGGCTATCACTTCTGTGTCACTGTTAGACAGAGGCACAGTATACTAACCTCAAAAAAAGGCATAGCAAAATTAATTTAAAATGGGTGGCGAAAGCCAAACACACTCTGGCTAGGCTTACAAATGCCCTAGGGCAGATAGCCTAGTATGAACCTATGAACCTATGAACCTAAAAATGCCCCACTTTGGCCATATACGTCTGAAAGCAAGGAAACCAAAGAACAAGGCAGAAGCCCTCACAGTCCTAAACGCAATTTATTAAAACAAAAAATCACAGCGTTTTCGCCACACACATATGGTGGCTTCTTCAGAGGATACAAAGGCAACCAAACACAAGCAGTTAAATACTGAAAGTTAATTGAAGTCAACTGCTATCAATTAACCACAAATTATGCAACAAGATGCCTGCATTAAACTGAAGAAGTAAAATGCAAAAAGCCTCAGGCATAGTTTAAATACATGCTAAACTGTTGATATAGTTAAAAGACTGTGAATACAAAAAGACACAATATTTTGACACAGTCAAACCCAAATAAAATTCAGTATATTTCCTAAGAAATAAAAATACACAAGAAAAAAGTGTCACAAAATTATATGTCTACATCTTTGGAATTTATATTAACTTTTAGTAAAAAGTTATTCATTTGTTTTATTATGTCGCCCCCCTTTTTAAAATAATGTATACTTGGGAATGACTATTTAGCATTTTGCTTTTTAAATGTACAGAAGAGGGACTGGTCGAATCACACTATCACATTCCAATTACCATCAGTAATCCGTACATGAACATATAGCGACATCTGTCTGCTGTATAACATGCTATATACTGATTACAAGATAACTGGAGTGTGTCAGCGTTATAATGAATAAGGCACTAGTATGCTGGTGAAGCTTATAAACACCATTACGCATGTGTAAACGAAAGGCACAACAAACTTTTTAAGACAAAGAAGACAAGTCTCAGACGCAGCAGCTTCCACACTGAGGTTTAATAAATTCAACACAACTATCACTTAAAGCGCTTTTCATCTGCTATCAATGCAGACTTCATCAGAAGTGATAAAATCAAGTTGCTGAAACATTTAAATAGTTGCAGACACTAACCACCACAAGACAATTAAGTATTTAACTATTTAAAGGTACACTATTATAAAAATGAATACAAATGAATCTAAATACAAAATGCATTACTTATAGTTACTTTTAAAAGGCAAAATCATATAAACACGTAAAAACAAAACAAATTAACTTAGTATATTGAATAAAAAGTATGAAAATAAAGAGAAAGAGAAAAAAGGGCACAAAACATAAAAGAACTTTCAAAAATTAAACAACTCTAAGTAGTTCCTTTACCTCTGTAAACTCTTCAATTTTAGAACACTACTGATGGAATTGTTTTCATTCAAACCTGGGACATTACTTGCGTCAAGTTTAATTTGCCATATAAGTTCTAACTCTTCAAGTTTAAATGCTACATGGCCACCTCTATTATTCCCCCCAGCTTTGTCTATTACCAAAAATTTGAACTTGTGGTCTGAGTTCAAATGAATGTGTTTAGCCAAAGCATTATCAAGCTTGATACGACTAATTGCATACAAGTGCTCATACACCCTGTCGCAGAGTCTACGCTCCGTTTTCCCTACATAAAATGCGTGGCAATGCATGCATCTAGCTAAATAAACTATACCTCTAGAATTGCAGTCGAACCTTTCCTTCAGTCTATATTTCTGACCGTGTATCGAGAAGGAATTTGTAATGTCAATAAATTTACAAAAATTACAATTTTCGCATTTAGACATCCTTCCTACCCTGAGAGGGTTATAGGGCTGTTTTTCTAATAGATATTTTAAATTCCTTCCCATTTGTATACTATGTTAGATGAATCCCCAAACTTGTCAAATAGAATCTGGTTACATCTAAAAATGTTCCAGTTTTTCTTTATTATTTTTACACAGAAAGGGCTATGTGCACAAAAGGTGGTTATAAAGCCACTACCAGGTGATTGTTTCCTATGTGACTCTGTTGAAGCTTGTTGAGAAAATTCGATGGTTTCAAGATTTAATAATCTAACCTGTTCTAAGGTCTTAGGGGCCAGTATCTGCTTAAAAACCCGGTTTTCTCTCTTAGTAGTGACTTCATCAATAAGGGCTTTTAACAAAGACTCAGGGTACCCACGGTGTAGAAACAGTTTTTTCAAAAACAAACATTCATCATGAAAGTCACCATCGATGGAAATGATGCGTGAAGCCCTAACCAGCTGTGCCTTAATAACTGCTTTCTTTTGATAAAAGGGATGACAGCTAGTGAAATGCAGAAATGTGTTTGAATAGGTCTTTTTTCTAAATATTTTAGCTGTATAACAATTTAATGCTCTACTCTTAGTAAGCCAGATGTCCAAACAGGCTATAGAATCCACGCTAAAATTAAAAGTAAACTGTAAAAAATTTGTTTTATTAAACATTTCTAACAAATCTGCACCCATTTTTTCATCACCTTTTAATAGAATGAATATATCGTCCAAAAATCTGGTATAGTAAGCTAGCATGTTGGAAATATGAGCATTTTTAAATACAAATTCGGACTCCCAGTAGGCCATGACCAAATTGGCCACACTGGCTCCACAAGGAGAGCCCATTGCTAACCCCACTTTTTGTAGGTAGAATTGATTGTTAAATAGGAAGAAATTATTACTCAAAACTAGATCTAAAAGCTTCATCACTAAAGAGACGTCCCCCTTTGGAGCATTATGCTTTAACATCATAAATGCTACCCATTCTGTGCATATTTGGTGAGGAATACAAGTATATAAATCTTTGACGTCAATTGTCAAAAGATTGTTACTTTCAGCATAATCTATGGTATTTATTTTAGCTACTGTGTAAGTGCGTATGAGCGGGGAATGTACTGACACACTTATGTACATATATATAATTATATATATATATATATATATATATATATATATATATATATATATATATAAAACAGCAAGATATGAATATACATGTATGAATACATATGCAGATATGTCTGTATATATTAATGTAAATAGATATATATATGTTACAGTAAATATACACATGTATATACCTAGCTTATGTTACAGCAGTTACGGGTAGCATGTTTAGACCAGGCATACGTTGGTGGGAGGTCCTCTCAACAAATGTGTACTTATCACCCCCCCCCCCCCCCAGCTAGGCCAGTGAGACATACAGACATGCAATAAAGGTAAATACAACACTGGTTCCCAGACCACTACTGGCTGTGGGTGTGTTGCCTTGCAAAGTCTGACATCTCTACATACAGGTCCTATAGGGTTGCCACCTTTCCAAATGGCCAGAGTGGGACATATTCTGTAGAAATGTCAGACATTCCAGGACTAAACATACCTACAGCCCAGCATAGTACAGGATTACACTTATTTGCACAAATAAAAGCTTAATCTAGTTGCATTTGAACTGCTTATGCTACTTCACATAACATATAGAAGTGTTATATATAAAATAACTGTTGTATGCAATTATTAATGAAATGTAGAATATAATAATGTCCTGTAATCTGGACATGTGCTATGTCTTGATTATTTTAGCACTGTCCTTCGCAAACTGGGACAGGTGGTAACCCTAAAGTCCTACCTTGGCCAGTTGAGAAGATGGCAAATCTATAATAGGTATGCGGTAGCATGACCCGTCCGATGGATGTGGCTACCACAACCCAACTACTCATTTGTAATGCAGGGTCTTGGTTCCCATGTATCAGCCAGATGGGAGCAGAGTGTATGCGGAACACACAAATATGATTAATTCACTGGACAGGCCACTGATTCCGTACAGTCAAATGCCATGCCGTTGCCTAATGGGCAGCCATTCCCGATACTGTAGTTATGTAGTCTGATTTGATAGGCATTACAAGGTGTGAGCAGATTGTAAGAGGAACACACAATTATGAATGATTCACCGGACAGGCCACTGATTCCGTACAGTCGAACGCCATGCGGTTGCCTAATGGGCAAGCCATTCCTGATACTGTAGTCAGGAGTGGCCTTAGGTCAACTGGTGCCCTAGGCAGATGGCACAACGGCACCCCCCACCACACCATCCAGTGCCCCCATCCTGGTCTACCTACACCAAATAAATACTGGTAAACTGCACCCACTAAAGCGGTGCCCTAGGTGGCCGCTTAGTTAGCCTATGCCTAAGGCCAGCTATGACTGTAGTCATGTAGTCCGATGTGATAGGCATCACAAGGTATGCCTAAGACGAACACATGAATATGAATGATTCTCCGGACAGGCCGCTAATTCCGTACAGTCGAACACCATGCCGTTGCCTAATAGGCAGCCATTTCTGATACTGTATTCATGTATTCTGATGTAATAGGCATCACAAGGTGGGAGCACATTGTATGAGGTACACACAAATATGATTGTGTCACTGGACAGGCCACTGATTCCATATAGTCGAACGTGATGCCGTTGCCTAATAGGTGGCCAATCCCGATACTGGAGTCATGGAGTATGATGTAATAGGCATCACAAGGTAATATTGTGGTCCTCGCTCACACCCAGGGGTGTGAGTGACAAATGCAAGCACCAATGCTGGTGCATTAGCAAGTGCGGGATCGAGCGGGTGTAAGCGTGTTTGGCTACCAGTATGCAGTATTGCATTGGTTAAGCAATGAAGAGGCTAACCGAGCATAAGAAGCCGTAACCAGAGGATATCATACAGCACAGTCATTCAACAGTATAGGAATGTATCCCATCATGTAGATGTACATGTGAGTGTTTATGTCCAGCATATAGGTACATACATATATAGAGATGTATCAGGGACATACCATGTGGCAACAAAGCATTACAAGCGAATGAAACGGGAAACACCAGCGATGCCTGTATTATGTAGTGGTGTTGCTCTATGTGATTACAAGACTCCCTCAGACAGACAATAGTTGTACATTGGCCGTATACATCACTCTGCGCATGTAATGTACATTAACACAACAGTACCTGTCCAATCATTATGTGTGAAGAGTACTCCTGCAATGTGTTGTGTGCAACATCATCATCATGATAAAAGTAAATGGGGTAACCATAGAGGGACCGGTAGTGTTTTGTGTACAATGGGGTCGTCCTCCTCACGTGTACCTGGACCATGTAGGAGTGATGTGCATACCAAGACCTTGCGCCTGAGGGACAGCGGTGAGGATAACAGTAGTATGTTATGATGCATATTACAAGTGTTTCATGTATTCAGTGGGCACATGTGTGTAATGGACAGCTATGTATAGGGCAGATGGTGTCCTACAAGCCGATTGGCCTTATGTGTCCGTAGGTGAGGGTCAGATGTTGAGGAAGGAGTGTAGGTATGGCCATGGAGGATAGGTAGGAGCACAGAAATGACAGCATACAGGGTTGGTATATGACACATGTGGGGGGGGTACACCCTGGATGGGGATGGGTCTTTGGCATTCAAAAGCCCATGGGAGCAGTGGGACAGAGGTCTCCAGCAGTGGGCAACTGCCACTGCACCTACACAGCTGCAAAGAACGCAGTGCTGAGGGCTGTCCAGGAGGGGCAGCATCACCCTGTAAATGTGACACTCCACCCTTGAACTGGCTTTGTAACCCCTTAGGGAGCCACCTATGCAACATGTCTGGGACCACATGACAGCAGATATATACCTGTCTGGACACGCTCCCAAGGGGGACATGCTCCATCCTCAGTGGTGGTACCACCAGAAGGTGGTGCAGAGCCAACAGAGGTTGATGTTAATGGCTGGCCCCAGATGTGCTAGTGCCCGGTACCATGGTCAGCTGAAGTGGGACAGGAGGATCTGCCGGGACCTACCAACCCATTCAGCCTATGGTGTTGCATTTTAAACCCACATATGGCTTAGTGATAGACAACAGCATACAGGATTACCTACAACAGTATGCATAGATATCACCAGCAACCCAACACAACAGATGGTATACATTTGCAGAGGGAGCACAACACATGCATATATACTGCATGGCAACTGTACAATGTGTAGTAGACGTGTGACCACAGCTATGAACAGTTGCCCATCATTGGCTTGTCACTGGGAATCCCACACAGTGTCAGTCATACCACAGTCTCATTTGACACATGTCCAGACAGGGATGCGATCGCTGTAACACATCCCTATCATCATGTACTGTCTGCAATCCCCACACCATGCTTCTGCTGTGCACAGAAATGTGTTCAGTGTGTAACACAGGAAACAAATGTTTGCACACACTGACCTGTTCATAGATGGCCCTACAGATGGGGTTCCCTCATGAACAGAGTACTGTCATGTCTGTATTTTAACATGCAGAATAGCCATTACCACACACATGTTAAACAGGCAGTAGTCTCAATGCAGCATAGCTACACTTACATGCTGTAGTTGTGTGGCACATCTCCCTCCTGTCATTAGGCTATTTCCCACTGTTGAAAAATATTGACGTACATCCAGATATCATCTGCGATGCCATGTCAGAACACCACATCCAGGTACCACTCACATCGACTGTCATAGCCAGATAACAACATGTTTCCCTAGATAGTTTACTGTGTTTATCATGCGGATGGCTATGAGAACACCATCACAGCTGTACCACACGCAATCAGCTAGAGGAGGACTGCAATAGGTGCAGAGGCTATCACCTGACCATTTCCATCTGTTACAATACACATGCTGCTGCTGTGCAGATGTACACCTTCACATCCACCAGAGAGTGTGTGTGTGGGACAGGCAATGTACACCAGGGAATGGCTTGGAGACTTAACCATAATCTGTCACATGCTGAATAGTACAGGGGCAAACCCCTGACTACTCATTACTATTACATGTGCATGACATTACTACATGTGCCACAGAGGCGGCATGTTGCAGTGCTGTAAGAACATGTGTGTAGGTGAGTGAGTGTCATCTGCAACAGATAGCACACGTCAGTCTATGTGAACGGATGCCATTGTCACCACAACCACACTCTAATGGACACGCATTGACACCTTTGCTAGGGCGGCAAATACACAATGTAACTACTTAGTTTGCCACACCGCAGTAATGCACAGGACCACATGCACCACTGGGGATATCTGGAGGTTCTATGGGCTAGGGCATGTGAAAGTGCTTGACAACTGTTGGTATGCCAAGAAGGTTTATACTGGGAGTGACTGTGGTTGAGAGCATCACAACCCACATGCAGACACAGGGTGCCAGTACTGTCATGCAGGTATGCATTTTTCCCATGGGTGTGTAGTGTTTGGCTGTGCAAGATGGCTGTACAAGGCTGGGTGAGGGGTAATCCTTGCCATTGCATCACCCGACAATGGTGTTCAGTGCAGGGGTGTAGTGTCTGCAATGTCCCACACAGATGGGCACTGCATTATCTGGCCTGACATCCTGGTTACCAATGTGTAGGGCAATATCTTTGCAATGCATGCCATGTCTGTGTTTGATAGTCCTTCACATGGACATTACCTGGGATGTGCATGTCCCACAATACTGTACAGTGACATGTACAGGTGTACCTGGTTTGGCAGACACATGTAGTGTACACAGTTTGTTATACTCTGATATGCCAATACTGGCCTGGTCTGGCGAAACTTGCTTATAGTGTGCAGGTTGGCCCTGCACCTGCATGGATAGAATGGACAGGTATTCCGTGGTGTCAGTGGCATGGGTCCATACAGGGCACATGTGTACGGCATTGTCTGGCCTTAGTGGATCACATATGATGGCACCACATATGTTGCAGCCATTCAGCGTAGAACATAGTGAAGGCACAATGTCCGCATATATGTGCCTATCGTACCGCTGTACAGGGTGCCATGTCCTCTGCAGGCCACTGCGGTCACACCATGCCTACTATCTGTCCTCAATGTGCATGTTACTAGCAACATAGTGGGATATCCTAGGCAAGGTTGTATGTGCATGGCACATGGGTGCGGGACATATACCGGGTACTAGTAGGGCTGCATACTTAGTTCACCAGCCCTTTTGCCAGATGTATGGGTATGGCTTGCCAACACACTGCCGTCGCTGACTGACAGCTATACTCCTCGTGAGATGGCCAATATGTCATAATACAGATACTATATAGGAACACTACAAAACCCACTGCAAAACATGTCCAATGGTAAGACAATCACTCCATCTCTACACAGGTTCTGACAGACAAACACACACTTGCCATGTCCTGTATATAAACCCCTACTGTATCACACAGCAGCAACACGCGTTTAGGGCATATGCTACAGCAAATACTACAAAGCACTGTATTTGTCTCATGCAGGCAGACACACACACACACACACACACACACACACACACACACACACACACACACACACACACTTGGCATGTCTGGGATTAGAACATCGACCTAACTACTTTACTACACTACAGCATTACGCAGTTACAGAACGCACTACCAAGATTACTGGAACACAGCACTCCCAGAAGTGTATTTGTAGATGGGTGACATCATCGGCCTTGCTAACAGTGGGTATAAGAAATGTATGGAGTGTAAGAGTATAAAAGCATTACTCAGTTCTCAGGCAAACAGGGACACACACATACACGGCAAGTGTGGGACTAGAACACCAACCTAACTACTTTATTATATTACAGCATTACGCAGTTACAGAATACGCTACCGAGATTATTGTGACACAGCACTCCCAGAGGTGTATTTGTAGATGGGTGACATCATCGGCCTTGCTAACGGTGGATATAAGAAATGTATGGAGTGTGAGCAGTATAAAAGCATTACTTAGTCTTCAGAGACACACACACAGCAAGTGTGGGATTAGAACACTGACCTAACTACTTTATTACACTACAGCATTACACAGTTACAGAACATGTTACCGAGATTACTGAGACACAGCACTCCCAGACGTGTATTTGTAGATGGGTGACATCATCGGCCTTGCTAACGGTGGGTATAAGAAATGTATGGAGTGTGAGCAGTATAAAAGCATTACTCAGTCTTCAGGGACACACACACACACACACACACACACACACACACACACACACACACACACACACACACACACACACACACACGGCAAGTGTGGGACTAGAACACTGACCTAACTACTTTATTACACTACAGCATTACACAGCTACAGAACACGCTACCGAGATTACAGTGACATAGCACTCCCAGAGGTGTATTTGTAGATGGGTGACATCATCGGCCTTGCTAACGGTGGCTATAAGAAATGTATGGAGGGTGAGCAGTATAAAGGTATTACTCAGTCCTCAGGCAAATGGGGAGACATGCACACACGGCAAGTGTGGGACTAGAATACTGACCTAACTACTTTATTACACTACAGCATTATGCAGTTACAGAACATGCTACTGAGATTACTGGGACACAGCACTCCCAGAGGTGTATTTGTAGTTGGGTGACATCATCGGCCTTGCTAACGGTGGGTATAAGAAATGTATGGAGTGTGAGCAGTATAAAAGCATTACTCAGTCCTCAGGCAAATGGGACATACACACACATGGCACGTGTGGGACTAGAACACCGACCTAACTACTTTATTACACTACAGCATTACACAGTTACAGAACGCGCTACTGAGATTATTGGGACACAGCACTCCCAGAGGTGTATTTGTAGATGGGTGTCATCATCGGCCTCGCTAATGGTGAGTATAAGAAATGTATGGAGTGTGAGCAGTATAAAAGCATTACTTAGTTTTCAGGGACACACACACGGCAAGTGTGGGACTAGAACACCTACCTAACTACTTTATTACACTACAGCATTATGCAGTTACACAACACGCTGCTGAGATTACTGCGACCCAGCCCTCCCAGAGATGTATTTGTAGATGGGTGACATCATCGGCCTTGCTAACAGTGGGTATAAGAAATGTATGGAGTGTGGACAGTCTAAAAGCAATTTAGAGTCCACCGGCAAACAGGGATAGACATACACACACACGCCAGTGTCGGGTATGGAACACCTGCCTATTTACAGATTACTATTACAATACTACATACTTACGAATCACGCCACACCGACTACACATGTCAAGGCTGTCATTATGACTGTCTGGGAATGCGGACATCAACAGGGATGCTGGCAGTTAAGATGTACATACCTGTGAACCTGTGTGTTTAAAGTAGGAATCCATCCTGACCTGGAGTATGCCCATCTGTGAAATGGATGACTACTACCACTATACAGGGTTACAATGGCCATGCCCATACACAGAGGCACATAACCGAAACAAGGTGTCACTGGGCATGTCACACACTTATTAACATAGGGCTGTTCAGAATGCACTATGTGTCCATCTACACAAGGATATACTGGGCATGCTCATACACTTAATAGCACAGGGGGCATGCTCGCACACTTAGTAGCACAGGGCTGCTCGGAATGCACTGCTATGTGTCCATCTACACAAGGATATACTGGGCATGCTCATACTCCTAGTAGCACAGGGCTGACTGGGATGCACTCTGATGCTAAATACGGGCGGCCACAGTGGCCATGCTATTACAGGTAGATGTAAAGAACACATTGTAATGGGCTCTGGTGTTAGTAGTTGTCATTGTGAGCGGGAACGCTGCTCTACATATATTTGACACTGGTCTTTTACACAACATCAGCTGTCATTCTGGGATGACATGGCTGACAGTAGGCAGGCCTTTGTCACATAACACATGCATCCATGATACAAGGGAGTGTGGATATTACCCAAGTCGGATCCGCCCACACAGTGCCATTCCAAGGCAAATGTCCTAAACACAGGTTAACTTCCATACACTTACAGGACAACTGCATCATTTTCTTATGCTAACCAGTGCTAGATGTGTAGTGTCCATATCCACAGCTGGCCACTGTAGATCCAACAATGGGGAGTACTGACATCTGTGCAGTGAGGAACACCTTTCTGATGTCTCTGTAGTGCACAATAGCACTACCACCATATACCTCAGAACCTAGCACTGCCACCATATACCTCAGAACCAGACATGTGGGCCATAACACAGGTACGGACCACTCCAGGTGGTGTACCCACATACATAAAGGCCACTCACATGTACTGACTGGTCCCCCCATGAAAGGCATCACAGATGAGTTATGTGCAGGACACAGTGTCACATGCTGCATTCTAGAATGTAAACTGCAGACACCACCATGCCCACGGACTACCAACATGCAACCATACATGTTGTATGACAGAGGAGTACACCACCATGTGACCCTTGACCTGTGTACTGTACTAAGCTCTACATCAACTGTAGACAGTACACATGTACTGACACAGTTGCATCATGTGTTATGCAATGCAATGATATCACTGTGTGACCAGGTCAGTTGTACACATACCAAGGGCCCTCAGTACTGTCCACCATTAGCAGATGTCTGTTGCTGTACATCAGTACACACCCTCATGTATGGATATGACATTATGACATACATGTACCTGCCCTGGGCATGTACATGCCACACACACAATGCACCTGTAAATGGCATAGCTGTTGTAGTCCTTTGTGCAAACAGGTGGCTCCAGCCATTACACACATGCACATGGAATGTAGGTCCATGGCTGCTGAATGCTAACAGTACATAAGGTGTGATATCAATGTTGACAGAGGTAACATCCCCTTTGTACTGGTCACCCATCATATCATACAACAGTCCATGCATCATGTATGACATTACACATATCCACCAATTGCAATGCCTACAAACATGACCAAATGTCAGGATTGTAGGACCTACACACCTGTACACGTAGTGTTGTGCGTTCAGATAATATGCATGTGCAGTTGCTGATGTATGCAGGTGGCATGTATCCTAGTACATCATGCAGCTGCAATGCAGCCTCAACATTACCAACTGTATATGGTGATATGCTGAATGTACAGAAAGATGTACCACAGGTATGGACAGATGTGTTGAAATAACTAAGTGGTGGGGCATCTTTGCAGATGGATGTTTGCTGTGGACAGCTAACAGGTGTGTCACAAGTGGTCCTACAATACCCTGTGTAACCGGTAAGCAATGGTTTTGTTAATTGAAGGACATAACACACAACTTAGACAGCGGTCAGGGTGACAGCGAAGGTAAATCACTTGACACCTGTTAATAGATATGATGTCCCTAGTGCATATATCAGCACTGTTAGCACAGGAAGCATCAGTACAGTTTGTAACACAATCAATACTGACATATGTCTGACATACATAACATGAGCTAGGCAGGTCTGAGATTCACAGTACTGGCATGTGTGGTCACGTGTGTGTCCATATATGTCACGTATTGTGGGGAATACATCTCAATTGTTACTCACTCTCCTGTACACTAGTGTACACATCTGTACAGACCGCAATGTAGAAAGCAGGACATAGGCAGGGGCATGTATCTCACAAGTGAGGTATCTGTATGTGCATGACATAGGTGTATTAATTACTGAATGCCACAGTGTGTGTATGTAGGGCTGACTGGTCCCTGGGGTGAGGATGTATGTTACCATACTGAACTGATAAGACCCCTCCCACCATCCAGGTGATGCATTCAACTATCTGTGTTGATGTCCCTGATCTTAGGTCGTACTGACTACCTGTACATGTGTATTCTCTGTGGCGAGACATGCAGGTACACAGTACTGTAATGATGATTTGCACATAGACAGGGGTCCTCATCCCACCAGCAGCAACTGTGTTTGAGTGTGTGTTTCTGTATCAATGAAGCCATGAGTGTGTGTGTGTGTGTGTGTGTGTGTGTGTGTGTGTGTGTGTGTGTGTGTGTGTGTGTGTGTGCGTGTTACAGTGTCACTGAATACATGTGCGTCAATACCTGAGTGTGTGGGTGCAGTTGTGTGTTGGCATCCTGTCATGGGAACGTGTATTACTGATTCCCGTTGAGGCATCACACTTCCCACTAGCTTCTACCCTTGTAATCATCTAGACCACTCTCTTACCTCACCACTCCATGTAACTGTACCTGTGATGTCACCCTTTATGGATGTCACATCTGTGGCCACAGTAGCTTAATACACAGCTATCATGCTCTTGTAATGGTAGACATGTTTTTTAACGTGGGACATTGTCACTGGAATGTGGCAGCAACACGGTGCATGCTGGTATATTCATACATACCTGTGAGTTGTCCACATTGGCATATGGGACACTTAACTGCAAATACTGACATCCACCGGCACGTGCAATTAGACCTGAAGAAGGACAGCAGAACATCATGACCAACATAATTTACGGTTGTTACACAAGACAAATACTGTTAACAGTATCGTACACCTGTACTACATAGTATATCTGCTACCTGTCAACAGTCCTCAACATTTATAAACTACACATATCATCCTAGTCTGTTCACCCTGTGCATCAGACCATATGAGCATGTCCCTGCACAGATGATGTGGATGTCAGGTATGCAGCACAGGCATCATCATATGCACACGGTGTTAATGTTTGCTGGACCTAGGTTGCACTGTTGTTACACAAGACACATACTGTTAACAGTATTGTACACATGTACTACATGGTATATCTGCTGCCTGTCAACAGTCCTCAACATTTGTAAACTACACATATCATCCTAATCATTTCACCCTGTACATCGGACCATATGAGCATGTCCCTGCACTGATGGTGTGAATGTCAGGGATGCGGCACAGGCATCATCATATGCACAGGGTGTTAATGTTTGCCAGAGGCTAGGCTGCACTGTTGTTACACAAGACACATACTTTTAACAGTATTGTACACCTGTACTATATGGTATATCTGCTGCCTGTCAACAGTCCTCAACATTTGTAAACTACATATATCATCCTAGTCTGTTCACCCTGAGCATCAGACCATATGAGCATGTCCCTGCACCAATGGTGTAGATGTCAGGGATGCGGCACAGACATCATCATATGCACAGGGTGTTAATGTTTGCCAGAGGCCTAGGCTGCACCATTGGATGACATTGTGTGTGTGAGTTTGAGCCTTTGATCTAATTGGGCATGTGTGGATGTTATGCATGTGTGTGTTGCGGTGCCCTACATATGTGTCCAGTATGTGCGTGTATGTCTGCACACAGTTCTCCCATGTGTCTGGCCTACACAGGGGTATTATTGACAGCTGCAGACTGTACAGGTGAGGTTTTACAGTTCACTGTATCCGGCCACGGACATGTGACCTGTGCCTGCCAGGAGTTGCACAGGCACTGCCAGACAGAGGTGCAGATTGGGTACTGTCTGATGTCACTAGTCCAATTTAACTGTGTCCCTTTTGGGACCATCCCAGGCCATGTGCACATGGCCTGCTGTGTCATGGTGTGGACAGCACAGCACCAGATGCACTGCTGCTGCTACCGCCACTATTAGAGTGGGCATGTGAGGTAGCTCGTACACGTCAACCTGACACAGGTGATGTAGCAGGCCTACGTCCACGTGCCCGATGCCTCACTCCTACTAGATGTTCCAACACAGACAGCTCATGCTCGTGGATTGTCATGCCACGGTCAAGGACTCCAAACATGTCACCCAACCGTCTATCCAAAGCATCAGCAATCTGCTGTTTAGCATTTACCATTGCCTGGATGCTGTTGTTTAAAGAATGGACAGCAGCCCTCTGTAGCCTCTGATCTTCTCTGTTGCACGATTCAGCATGTGCCTGTGCCTCCATTACAGCCTGAAACATGCATCTGGTGACACCAGCTGCTGTGCTCTGTCGTGCAGGAGCATGCTTGCCAGAGGTCCTCCTATGAGCAGCACTGGCCACGTGCCTGTGTGGGGCACCACCAGTAGTTTGGCTGACACCATGATGTGCAGGCACACCTTCCATAGCCCCCACACTTTCCTGTTCCAAGCTACCATGCGCCAACTGTCCTTCCTCTATGGTCACTGGTAAAGGGGTATGTGCAACTATAGGATCTGTGTGCGGGGATGAGGTGGACATAGATAGACTGGCAACCAATGGCACAGTTTCAGCCCCTGACAACTCTGCCTGTGTCCCAATCATACGTTCATCATCACTGCTAAAGTCTGTGGGGGCATGAGCATCTGTTGTACCGCATGAGGGCAATGCACCTACATCACCTGTGAGGGCAGACAAGTACTGTACATTACAATCTATACAATAGACACACACACACGCATGTGATATGACAGAAGGCATGCAACATGCATGTGATACGGCAGATGGCATGCAGCGCAGACAACAATAGTGGTAGTTATCATACATCCCTGGGTTGCACACAACAGCATGCATGTGTCATAGCAGACAGCATGCAAATTACACAGTCATAGTAGTGGCTAGCAAACATCCCTGTGTTACACCATGTGGACCAGCACAGGTTAACAGTACACCTGCCTGATGTGTGGCATATGACCTTCAAAATCACATGTAGTATGACATGTGATCTGCTGATGTGTGCAATGACATGCATACATGTTTAACACAATGGTGTCCTGTCACATATACAATGGGGCAATGGTGTACCAATTCAGTGTTGTCTGTCCACCCTACAAATATACTGCAAATTTAGCTGATGTGCATGGCCATTGCAGGGAATCATGAGGCATCTCTAGTGCTATACAGTGTGAGTTACAGACAGGGTTCATAGCCATGACTGTGTTCAGATACAATACATATATACTGTGGAATGTGACCCATGTCACTGAGGTGTATACACACTAAACCATGATGTGGAAGTTGTGACACAGGTCACTGATGGGTGTATGGATGACACCCCTGCACATCTGCTACCATATTGCTGCAGCCTGGCCACTATGGCCAGACATGGCAAACACATTGTTACACCATGTCCCACATGACATCTGTGTACCACACACACACACACACACACACAAACACACACACACACACACACACACACACACATGAGGTGCTAGTATGGCATTTATGTCCATCACCAGCAACAGGAATGTACTGTATCTGTGGCCTGATGTGGATACTGTACAGGTGACTGCTGTCATGTTGCAACACCCTCAAGATGTTCAACACATCTTATGTGGTGGATTGATGTTACGCCTACACAAGATGTGCACAGGCCTGTAGGATGTCTAGTGTTCCACATCTACATTATGACCATTATACAAAGGCCATGGCCGAACCATGTGTAGCCACTGTACGACAGGGTGTACACACAAGTACAACATGTCTAATGTGTGTGTTGCTCCATGTCTCTGGCCATCCTCCATGGCCATGTGTGTACATGTGTTGTCCAAATTATTGTGATGGGCATCTATTTCACATGTCTGTGTTGTCCCATATGACATATATGCTCCACTGACAACAGGGTTATGCAGATAAAGGGTGGTATGTGGGATATGTTTTCAGGTTAGGTAGGCAGTGTAGCAGCCAGGCCAATAGATGTCATGGACATGTCAAGATAGCACATCACATTGTGTGACATTCATAGCAGGGCTATGATCCACACCAGTGAAATCTGTGTGCTGGCCATACTCCAGCTCACTGTGTAGTACTGTTTGTATTCATCACATGTGTAGATCAGATCTGTTGTACTTTCCTAAAGTGAACAGCACCTCCACCATTGTATGCACAGCTGTCAAAACATCTGGCAATAAAGTTTGTGAGGATTCATGTCGGTGAGATGATTCACATAGTTTGCAAGTGTTGCACATGGGTAGTCATTGTGATGCATTGCAGGTCCGACCTGTATATTGTAACAGGACCATACATTATGTGTACATGTTGTGAATGGCCACATGGCAGATAGATTTGTGTGTTAAGGTTCCTGATAAATAATAACACTCTCACCTGCAATGGGCTGCTGTCACAGCGGAACACCAGAGGTACCTAAATAGGAGTAACACAGCAGTATGAGCATAATCCACCCCTGTATAAAGGCTACAGGGAGCAATATGCATAACACCTACACCAGTACATTAGACTATACTATGATGTATGCACATGTGTGCATACACAGAGTAGCATACTATAGTATGTGGCATGTGTGTATACATGCCTTGCATATGCTGTTACATTACATATTGTACAGTGACACATGCAGCTATATGGAATATAGTTATTATAGGTGCAGCACTGACTTACCAGGCAACTCCAGGCTCAGTGGTTGAGAGACAACCACCTCCAGAATATCGGCTAAGGCTCGTGGATGTGGTTCTGCAGGTGTCCCCAGGTTGGCCAGTAACTCCTTGGTACATGTGAGTGGGGGCTGGGTTGGTGGTCTACCACCTGTTGCACCTTGTTCCCTGGCGATTGCATTCGCACACTGTTTCGCCCATCTAATGAGGTCTGTACAGTGTCTGCGCACCTGCTGGTATGTGCGGTTGTGGCCACCCACATCATTAACCCTCCTGCGAAGTTCCATCCACAGGGCATCCCACTGCTGTGCATCCTGTGGCACATGGCTGAGCAGGATATTGTGATTGTCGAGTAGGTATGGGATGAGGGCCTCATCCTCCAAGCATGTAAAAGGGGGAAGCCTTGCACGTGGCATACCTGGAAGACATAATGATGGAGACAGGTCACAGTACCTCAGAGACATACAGAGCTACAGCTGAACATACATCTGTATTGCATTAATTCAGTTTAAATAGTTTTATTTGCAAACCTACATGACACTGATGTGTTTGTGTCACACACATGTGACACTCAATGTTGAGTGGATATTATCACCATATATGTGTGTGTGTCACCTGATTACATTGCTCATACTCCATGTGGTTGCTGTCTTGATGTAGACATGTCTGTTTGCCTGTACTGGTGTTCCTACCTATCAGCACATGGCTGGATGTGTCCACATTAATGCAGTCAACCTTGATGCAGTGTATATGTCACATATAAGGACTTACATTGCCTTAACAGACATGACCTGTGACCCTGCAGACATGCTCACATAAGGTTTTACAATGTGTTCTGCAATATACATCTACATGGCACTGTACAGCGATTCAACATCCTGCCATGTATCAACTATGTTGCACATATGATACACATGGGACACTGGCTAGCCAGATGGTATTTGCAGGGATGGATATCAACTATAGCATGTACAGTCAAAGTCAACTAGTAGGCTATATTCCATGGGCCATGTATGCATCTAGGATGAAAGTTTACCTGGCAGTAGCCGACAGGTAGGCCTGTGGGGCCAGGTGGAGCAGTGCCCCATTACTGATCCACAGGGTTAATGATACATATGCCATGCATTACCATGCGGTCATCACACCATGTCTGAGAGGGGAGTGATGTGTAGCTTTGACGGACTGGAATGCATAGTATGGCAGGACTATGTCAAGTGTATGGGACAAGGATCTGTCCAGCATGTGGTAGGTGGATGTCCATGAAGTATGTGTTCGAGATCAGGATGAGTACGTGTAGCATGTCTGACATCACTGGGTTGGACATGGATTTCAGGGTATGCATCATGCTACATAGTGAAGATGGGGAATGGGAAGGCTGATGTAGGCCATCTACACATGGCCAGTACCCCTTAAAGAAAATATGTGATCTGATATGGGTCACTTGAGTGTTCTGAATGGCTGGACAATGATCTCTATATTTATGAATGGCACCCTATCATTATTAGGGTTGCCACATATGACTCCCTGACAGGTGTGGTGACGTAGCTATCACAGGAAAGACAACTGCCCAGCTGCATCCCTCACACACAAGTGTCCATTATGTTGACCGCTGCCTAGGTGGTAGTTCATGGGTACAGGGTTATTAACAGAGGGGTGACAATGCGAGTCAGCTATTGCTCTTAGGTCATAGTCATTCGCATATTTCAATAGGCAGATGCCTTCTGTTTGTCTGTGAGGTATGGGCTACAATGAGGGGAAATAGAATTCATTAACCCTGACATACTGTAGCTGCCACTGGTGTGATGATCCCGTATAATTCAGACACCTTCTGTAGTGTTGATTCTGACAGCAGTCCTGTTGCAAAACACTCCTGCGACATAGGAATGTACATCTAGTATACATAGTGTAGGTGGTACACAGTATGGGTGATGATGTCCTATGACCTGGTAAGGTTATGATATGCAGTGTGACATCAACCATACTGTCATCTACATCTGTACTGCTGACATCACTTAAGTGATCAAGGTTCATGGCCTTCCAGACCAGACTCAGCAGGGTAGTAGTGCAGTACTTCCCATTATCAGTGGTGTCTCCCCCTTTGTGGGTTGTGATACCTGTTGGTGTGCACCATTCAGTGTGTACACAACCTGACATGGAGCTATGTATGATACAACCTGTGATGTGGGAAGGTCCCATGCAGACTGAGTGCAGCTTGTACCTGCATAGTTATGGGTACAGGGGCTCTGTGGTATACATGGATATATGCGTGTGTACCTGTTGGGGGGAGGGGGTCTTGTGTTCATATTATCCAAGACCCTATCTGGATTGCTTATTCATGCTAAGCACTTGTTCAGGACTTGTAAACACTACGTAAGCTAATAATTACTATAGCACTCAATCTTCCACATTACCTACAGGTAAGGGTAAACAGGATTTGTACATACTTTTCTCACTTGCGTAGAGTAATGTAGCTCTTGTACTCACTTTCCTCACTTATCTAGGTGAATGTAGTTCTATATTCAGGCATGTCCAAGAGTCAACTGCCAGTGTTCTCACCTGTCTATCTGATGAATCTGGACATCTTGAGGCAATGTACACATTGCCTCATGTACACAGACAAGACTCTCCGCCTACCACCCAACACCACAACCTGTGAGAAATGCACTCATCTAGCCAAACTGGAGGTAAAGGTCTTTCCAACCAAGCCTGACCCTGACTGTCATGTGGAGAAGGCACACAGTCGCACAACACCACACTCATCACATAAGTCTCACTGAATCTACCCCATCATTAACTGGGAAAACTACTCGTGTACCAACATATTAGCTCAATGGTTTCTGGAATTCATAAACACCAATGCCCTGACTCAGCATATCTACACACCCACCAGGGGCAACAATATCCTAGACCTAGTCATTACCAACATGAGTGACTGGTGTTTCACACATGAAGCCAACTCCTCGTTGGTCTGATCAGACCATGTGCTGAACACCGTTGATATCCACATCCTGCACCTACCCCCCATTAAGGGAACCACAGTATAATATGTCGACAAGTCCAACTACATGCTTCTTAAGACAGACGTGGTGGACGTCATGACACCCATGCAGATGGACAGTACTATTATAACTGCTGAATCTTACACAAATGCACACTATAAGCACTTACAGGAGTGCATGGCTTGTGCTATCGCAAACAGAACCAGGATGCTATACTCCTAATTAACTAAACCAATCTGGTGGTCCCCTGCCATAAACATATTGTACTACAGGAGGAAGATACTGTTGCAAACGCGAGTACAATACCATGTGTGAAGGAGATCCCTGGCCAGCCTTAGTAAGAAGTTGAGATCCCTTATAAGATCCTCCAAAGCTAGCTACGAAAATTATAACGCAACTAATACCAACAACAACCACAAAGCATTCTATAGCTATGTCACTTATCTCAATGTCAACAACCAGATCTGCTCTGAGTTACAGTACAAAGGCACGAACATTACAGAAACAATTGATATTGGCAACATCTTGGCAGATCCTTCTCAAAGCTGCACACTCTAAAGGCAATATCACAGCATCCATGGGACCAGACAACATCCCTGGCTGTGTTTTACACGAACTTCAGATCGTACTGTCTCCCCACCTACGCACCATGTTCAATAATAGCCTCACATCAAGCATATTGCCCCCTGAATGGCACACAGCAACAGTTATCCCACTCCACAAAGGTTGCGCCACAATGGACCACGGGACCTATTTCCCTAAAGGCCTGACTAGCCTGGTCTGCAAGGCTATTGTGCACGTCATGGATCACTGTTACAGAGACATTGGGTACCTCCCAACCTTTGACCCCTCCCTGTTTGGCATTGTTAAGGCCGGACCATGTCTCCTAAACCTGGTGGACTTCTTAGAGACAGTTACCAAGGCATTAGATGAGGGTAAGGAGGTCCACACAGCCTACCTAGATCTCATAGGCTTTCAACACCATTCCTCCTCCTTCTGGTATTATCAACATACCCATCCGTCTGAATATTAACCCCTACGTCATGTGATGGTTTGCAAAGTGGCTCATGGACAGAACCCCCATAGTGGGAGTTGCATACCCTAGGTCCAACTGTATACCAGTTACAACTGGCGTCCCCCAGGGCTCAGTCCTAGGACCCCTCATGTTCAGTATATACTTCTCTGACATACAGACAAGCACAGGAGGGCTTTGGCAGAAAAGGTTTGCAGACGACTGCAAACTAGGGGACGTAATTGTTTCCCTAGCTGTTACAGACACCCTCTGGAAGGGTTGCACTGAGACGGATACCTGGTGTTAATATCATGGTGTCCAGCTGAATGCCTAAAAGTGCATAGTCATCCCCTTTGGATATAACTAATTACCCGCAGACTACCACATAGGTGCTAGTCCCCTACATGCAGAAAAGGTAATACAGGATCCGGAAACCCCAGTAGATAGCAATCTCTCCTTCGATACCCATAATGACAAGGTGGTTAGAATATCCTTCTACATGGCCTCCCTAATATCTAATGGGTTCGCATCCAGATCAGAGGGGCCATTGTGACTCTACACATGTCATATTAGACCCATTAAAGGATACAACACCCCATTTGGGATATACCTTACAAGACAACTGCAACAGCTTGGAAGACCACACCAGTACCACACCAAGAGGAGTACTGACCTCAAACAGATGACCTATGCAGCCCAACCTAGGAAACTCCAGCTGTACTCAGTTGCATACCACATACTCACAGGTGATCTCTGATACAAGGCCCATGTCCAATCCTGTATTGCTGGATATGCTCCACCTAAACAGAAGCCCCTGAGAGCCACATGCTCTAGGGATATACACCTAACCACAATGATGAGTAGGATGTGCTAGATGGATAGATTCCTGACCAGGACACTCCCTATGCTTTGGAACGTGTTTCCAATGAACATCAGGCAGGGCCCCTCATGAGCACTCTTCAAGGGAAACCTTGATGTGTGGATGGGAGACAGACATGTACCCCAGGGATCACTGCAGTGGATCTGCTGGACAGAGACACAGGGAACTATTGGCTCTGCCATTCAGAGGCACAGGGAACCAACCTATGGGGGTGGTGAAAGCCAACACACGCTAACTAGGCTTACAGATACCCTTGGTAAGACAGCCTAGTACCTACCTTTGCACATATTACATGTCTTATGTGCATGGATAGTTAAATAGCTCTTCCATTTAACTTTGCTATCATGCTGATAAACTGTTGGCTCACTAAAAGACATATGTATCCTGTTATTGTGTATTGTAAATGCCAATTGACATAACTAATGTTTGCCTAACATTACAGTAATACTTTGTAGCTTGTAATAGCTATCTGTCTACAATACTGTACATTACACAATTATTGACACAATATCCCACAATGCAAAATATACTTGCACAGTGGCCCAACCTTCCACATGTTATTCTCTGTATTATACCCATACATATGGCTAAAGTTATAATATATCAAAATATACTATCTCCTGTTATAGCACATACTTGTTGGAACAGCTCTGCCACTGACATCGGCTGGTGAGGAGTATTTCTGTTCAAAGCCCTTATATAGCATCCCTTGTGGTGTATGCGGTGCTTGCCTTGTGACCTACAGCTGTACACACAAATACTACAAGCGTTACTATGCTCAACAATACATCACTACAAGATAACTGTTTCCACTATATGGATTGCGTGCACTTTACATACTACAGAATAGTACTACATACACAGACATACTGACTGTTCTACATACCTTATTAGTAACCCGAGGTGTCGTTAACTGTTGATTCAATCTTTTTCAGTTTGTGTTTCAATGTTCTTTGTAACGTTCCGCTGGTATATACGGATGGTTTGAATGTGTGATAACACATCCTTCTCTAGTTACATATCGGTAACATGTGGTATCCTATCTACCAATTGCTGTTCCAAAGTAGTTAATTAGATGCACATCAGTTGTGCAGCTACTCCATTAGCCGATACCATGGCAACTGTGGTGTATAAGTGATTACTCATTTTGGGTGTTGTCTGTTTACCTTACTTTCGAGGGAGATGGCCTAGATGTGTTATTGCGATATATTTCAACAGCTATGTGGAGACACACAGAGATATATTAGCTTCATGACTCCCATGGACTGTGTGTAATGGCTAGATTTATTTATTTATTGATTTCAGTTTGATTACCGGGGGGTCCACTGGGCATTGGTAGCCTGTTTTCAGTGGAGGCCCGGGATGAAAAGCTCCAAAACAAGGAATTTCAGAAATTCAAATATTATGTTTACTAAAATGAAATCAATTAACATAGAAAGTTAATGGGTAGTCTGAATAACTAAAAACAAACAGGTAGTTACAACAGAAAGAAATACAACAATTTCAATTTTTAGTTTGGTACGAAAGGCATCACATGAGTAATACATGTTTTACTATGTTGTTCACTAAGTGTAATACTTTAGAAAGGAATAAGAAGCAGAGTAGGAGGAGGTTAGTCTGGGGCGAATGGAGTAGAAAGCTTAGGGTTTAAAGGCAGAAGAGTGCAGTTGCAAATTCTGTTTTGAAAAAGGTAGGAATGAAGCTGGTTTTTGAAGTTATTTATGTTGGTACATTTCCTAAGTGACAAAGGCAGGGCATTCCATTTTTAGCAAGGGTAAAGGATAAGAGAAGCTGGCCAGCAGGGCTGGGGTTTATTAACAGTGATTAGGTTTTGTTGAGAAGATCTAAGTGGTCTAGGGGGTATAGGGAGTAGAATGTAAGAAAGAGCAGGGCAGTTAGAGGGGTTTTGAAACAGCTTGAAGGCTGTGGTGAGTTGGAGGAGGTTAAGTTGATTGGGAAGTTCAAGCCAGTTAAGGGAGTGAAGGGTGGAGCAGTGATGTGAAGAAGATTTGGCGTTAGTTGCAAATCTAGCGACTTTGTTATAGCATAACTCTAGTTTGGTGGTAAGAGAGGATGAGAGATTAGTGAGCAGGGGGGCACCGTATAGGAGGGTTGGAAGGATGAAGGTGGAAGCAAGGGTTAGTCTAGAATGAGGAGAGAGGAAGTGATTGTTTCTATACAGTAGACCCAGTTTTATATGTGTTTTTTTGATGTTTAGTAGGATGTGGGAATTAAATTTTAGTTGATCGTTGATTGTGACACCAAGAAGTTTGGTGGAGGGTACGATCTCGATGGAGGAGTTGATGAGGCTGGAAATTTGAAATGAGTTTTTGTCAAGGGAGGAGGATTTAGATGGAGAGAAACGGAGTATTTTAGTTTTTTTGGCGTTTAGGGAGAGATGATTTTGTAACATCCAGTTTTCAGTGGTAGAGAAGGCACTTTGAGTTACGGCTTGGAGGTCTGTTAGGTTGGGGGCAGAGCATATCAAAGTAGAGTCGTCAGCATATTGTACAATTTTTGTGTTAGGGATGGCTTTGTAGAAATCATTTATGAAGATATTGAATAGCAGTGGGCCAAGTATGGAACCCTGAGGAACTCCTGTAGGGGTCGGAAGAAAAGTAGAGGTGGCTTGGCCCCATTTTACAGCTTGGGATCTGTTAGAAAGGTAGCTGGAGAACCAGGAAAGGGATTCAGGGCAAAGGTTAAGGTTAGATAGGTGATTTAGAAGGTGGGTGTGAGAGATGGTATCAAAAGCTTTAGATAAGTCTAGTAGGACAGTGGATACTAAATTACCGGAGTCACGGGCAGAGTTGACTGAGTGTAGAAAGGAGAGGGCAGTATTTGTGCTATGACCTGGGCGGAAACCGTGTTGGGTAGGAGAGAGAAGGTGGTGCTTAGTAAGGAATGGCAGGAGTTGTAGGTGGATACATTTTTCTAGAATTTTAGATATAGGGGAGAGAATGGCTATAGGGTGGAAATTTGAGACAGAACAGTTTTTGCCACCTTTGTGGAGGGGTAGGATGTAAGCGCTACGCCATAGTAAGGAACGTGGATTCAAGTAATGATCTATTAATTCGGATGCTGATTGGAAGAGCAATAGAGTCAGAAGCAATTTTTAGGAAGGCAGATGGGATGTTATCGGGGGCATTGGAGCAAGGTTTTAGTTTATGAAAGAGTTTCTTTATTTGGTCGGTAGATACTGGTTGCAGTTTAAAAGAGGGGGGGTAAGAACAGTTTAATGAAGACTGAGTAGTGGCAGGGGAGAGGTGATTGTTGGGAAATGTTTTAGTTAGCTCAGCAATGGTAGAGGTGAAGAAGGAATTAAATAGAGAAGCAATTTCGGGGTCGGTTTTGCTGGTGTCTGGACAGGGGTTATTTTTAGTACCTGGTCTGAGGAGTGAATTGATGGAATTCCAGAATTGTTTTGAGTTTCTAGCATGGTTTAGTTCTACATGTGAGTACAGCTGTTATATTTCAGAACAGTGCTACTTATGCAGGGTTTGTTTGTACCTGATACTTCTGCAGATGTTTAAGTCTGGCAAGGATGTTTGGCCAGCTCAAGGCCGTATGGCTATGCATGAACTGTTATGTGGTGTACAGTGTGCTCACCAGACATCCTTGATTGGTGTACAAGTGTAGCATACTGTGCTGTTACTCACTAATTGCTAACACATCCCGGTATATGCACAACCCTCTGAAATGGGATTAGTGCAAACTAACTCTAATACATCAGCAGCTGTTCCATTGTATAACAGCAGCTATTTCACATAGGGCCATGTTAGTGTGTCTCTGACAAGGTATGTTAAGGCTTCTGCAGATGTCTGTTGTACAGTGTGTGAATGATTTGTGATGTTATTACAGTTTGTATTGTAATATGGCTGGGTGTGGGGGTGATGTTGGTGGGTGTGCTTGGCAGATGCAGGTGTGTAGGAACTGTTTTTATACATAATCGCTATGTGCGTGAGGGTTCCTTCCCTATTTGAACACCTATCCTTTTGTGGGCTAATACACTGGTAATTGCAGGCTGATTCATTAAGGCACTGTTATGTGGTTCCTGTATAGCATGCAGGTGATGTTAGTCCTTGAATCCCTTCGGTAATACATCTGAATGTAATAAAGTGTTGCTATATGATAGCTGTGTATTTCTGTCATAGGTATTTGCAGTCATCATAGTTGTGTTGGTGACTGACCCTCTTTGGCTAGGGTTGCCACCTTATCATATGGCCACAGTGGGTCCTTTGCGGGACACACATCTGATTTTATAGGCCGACACAAACCCATGGTCAGTACAAGGGATAGAACTTTCATTTCTTGCCTAATTATAAGCTTATTCTTGTAGCAATTTAGTTACTTATCCTGTTTCCTGTACCATGTAGGTATTTTAGATACAGAATTAACTATTGTGTGCAACTATTACAGTACATATGGGACATAATTATGTCCTACAATCCCAGGACATTTGCCACGTTTAATATATTTGGTCAGGACACAACCGCCCAAAGAGGGAGTGTCCCTCGCAAAGTGGTACAGGTGGTAACACTATCATTGACTCATGTCCATAGCACATATTTGCACATATTTGTAATGGTGCATAGGCATATACTCTCTATATCCTTTGTTCATAAAGGTTGGTAGTGGCGGAATGTGTGATTGCTATGGTCTATGTTATACACATATGTGAACACTTCAACTGCTGTATATGGGATACCTACGGAATCCTGAAACCACAGTGTTCCGACGCACACAGTACTGGGACCAGACTCCCAAACCCCACATTACCAACATCGACAGTAACTCGCGAAGGTTACACAAACATGGAACACACACATGCACACACAGACACACTGCTACCCAACACATCCAAACAAACCATCCTACACTACGTATGAGCAGGTGGCCAAGCCCCCCTACACCCCCCATGTAGGTGTCTGCGCCCCCCCACACCACCCCCTACTTTAATATTCTACACCCTAGGTCGCGCAAACAGATGCACAAAGCTAACCCACAACCACACATTACAGTCCCCCAAGAACACACACCACACATAAAACACACACTTACACAAACTACAGCTCTAAGAAACACACGTACACACAGTAACCTACCCAAACCTCAACACCAGAAGCACTGACTAACTGTTCATTAACATCATGAGATTACACCTCAGGCATCTGGTGTTTCAGTACTGTGTTCTTTCGGACCTTAAGCCTCGGGATTATGCACATCGGTATGTAAAGCAGTCAGTATGTGGTAGGTATCCCATTTATATGTACCTCGATGGTTATATAGATGTTGTTAACCTATCTATATATCTACATATATACGTATATCCCCATATATCGACATATCTATCTCTCTCTCCCTCTCTCTCTCTCTATCTATGATGTGTGTGTATATATATATATATATATAACATACACCTTTCATTGTGTACATGCCGGTTTGTCCTATTTCAACACATTCCTACCTTTTGTGTTTTATCCTGTCAGTATACACGACTGCCATTGGTACATCTCAGGTAGCTTATTGGTATGCTATTGTGATGAATGTGTACATGGTTGCGTGTTCTAATCCTGGCAGTGATATCTTACCTCTCAGAGCAGGCACTGGTAGTGCAAGGGTGATTAAAGCACTTTTCAGTGGTTGTGTGCTCCACATGTTTATTATTCTGTGGAGAACTACCTATATATGCAAGCTGCGTTTAAGGCATACAATGTAACATGTACACATCTGTGAAGATTCCTGTCAGGGATACTCCCCATTATTTGGAACTACATCCCTGATTACATTATACAAAACCCCTCACTGACACTCCGGGGAATTCTTGCAGAGTGGGTGGTGAACAGTAGCTACACCCCAGGGATCCTGAAAGTGGCTCTGCTCCACAGAGGGACTGTTAGTTGATCGATGGGGTGGTGACAGCAGACACATTTTGCCTATGCTTATGAGTGGCCTTGGCGGTTGGGCATGTACCTACCTATGTATCTATGAACTTGTATGGGCACATGCTGCTAGCATAATTTACTGTTCAGGTATTGACTTACCTTGTGCCAATGGCAGTTGTGTGTACAATAGTTGAGGGCTACCTATGTAGGATGCACACAGTAGACCACCTATACATGACAATTTCCAGGTGGTCGTGTGTGTGTGCCATCCATGTTTGCTGTGTGTGCAGGTGGAGAAGGGTGTCAGTCCATGAGTGCCTACACTGCCAGTGTGTGTACTATACGTTCCCTCTTTGCCAATGCATGGGCATACTGGGCACACCTCCGTCTGCTTACTGGGGCTAGCACAGGTTGTTCATGGTCTGAGTCCCCCTGTGCCTGTGGGTCCCTTGGCAATGGTGGCGGGCTGTGAGGGCCTTCACCATTCTGTCCCTGCTGCAGCTGTTTCCGCAGGATCATATTGTGTAGCATGGCACATACTATGAAGATGTGGATGCACGTTCCTGGAGAGTACTGCAAGGCTCCACCAGATATGTCCAAGCAAAGGAACTGTGATTTCAGCATCCCAAACATGTGCTCTATGATGATTCTGGTTTCTACGTGTGCCTCATTATAGCGTTCCTTGCATGGCTGTGTGTGCATTTCTGATGGGAGTCATCATCCACGGTTCCAGTGCATAGCCAGCATCCCCCACCAGGTGGCCATATGGGATGCCCCCCCTGGCAAATACCTGATACAGCTGTGAGGCATGCCAGATGTGGGAGTCATGATAGCTTCCAGGACTGCCAGCACACACATCCATGATAATGCCCTGGGCATTGCACATGACCTGGCAGTTGATGTAAGGGAATCCCTTGCGGTTTATGTAGCACCTACCCTGCTCACCGGGTAGTGACTTGATGTGTATGTGTGTGCAGTCTATTGCACCCAGTACCTCTGGGTAGTCCACCACATGGTGGAAGAGACGCATATTGCTGGCCAACTCCTCCTGCATTCAAGGGAAGTATATGTGCTCATTGGCATGTGTTAACATGGCATCCAGGAACTGGTGGAGTACCCTGGATGCTGATGCCTGTGAGATCCCCATGATATCCCCATTTGGCCTTTGGAAGGTACCTGTGGCTAGTGTTCTCAAGCTTATACATACCTTTGTGTCCACTGGGATGGGTTCCCCTCTGTTACTTCTGGCTTTGAGGCATGGCCGGCACAGCTCACTAAGTTGCTGTATGATGTCCCTGTCCACCCTGTAATGCTCTACTATTTTCAGATCATGTAGCCCCTGGTAGGTTACCCTGGGTCTGAACACTCATCTCCTCCTCCAGTGCCTGAGATGGTTGTCAGCATCATCCTCCACACCACCGTCAGTCTACAACACATCCTGGTGAATCAAAGCTATGGCAGCCCCTAACATATACATATTAAAAGGTCCCCATCTGTATACACCAATGGTGCAGAGTGTGTGGGAATACACAAGTGTGTGTGTGGAGCTTTCACACCTTATACTATTGTGCAATGGATGATGCTGGTGTAATTGCATGTGTTTGTGCTATTCCAGCTGCAGGGTATCTTAGTTATTGGTTTTACAACAGGTACTGCTATTGTGGGGCCTTTGGTGTTGACTTACGCTTGTCTGCTGTGATTCATCTATTGCCCTTTACTTCTATTTTCAACCCGATTTACCTCCAATTGTCAGGCATGCATCCAACTGCTGCCTTTCTTGTTTTGTGCTTCCACAACCCAGGATTGTGTTGGGAAATGTGTTATGTAGCTGATCTACAGCAAGTTTGCTTTTTTCTGCTGTGACAGTTCTCTTTTCTTTGCTGTATGGCACCTCCCCTTTCCTGTTCTCCAGGTAGCAGCTAGCGGCCTTGTTAGCTGTTGTCTATGGCCCACTGTGAGTTTCTAGGTGTTAATTACTCATTTGTACTCCAATTACCATGCTGCATCATTTCTTTATTGTCTTTCTGTATCCTTCCTGTTTCAGCTGTGGTGCGCGCCATGCACATCCGTTTACCAGGTTTCGTGTGTGTTTTTATCCATGTTCACATGAACTTTTGGTTACCTTGTGTGCTCTCAGCTAAGCAAAGCTATGGCTACTTCCACACCCCTATCCTGCGGCTTTGCTTAGCAGCACGCAACATGGACTAGCAATGATCCAATATGCTTACAGCTACGGTGGCGCGCCCCTCACTTGATGAAATGTTTACCTCCAGGCCACTCCTCAGTGTTGTAACGCTACGCCGTGTGGTACAGCCTTATGCTGGCGGGGCGTTTGCAATTCAGTATTACTTGACTCATTTGCATGGCATTGACTGCTAATTCCTAGTTACCACACAGAACACTGTCACAGACCCTTAGCAACCCTTGCGCCATGGTTGTGGTATAGCTTGCGTGCCATTGACTATTATGGGGATATCATGAATTGCATTACATTACAGTTTTATGACATCTAAATATATTTTCCTTATGATCTCGTTTGCGCACCAATGCACTGTAGTTTTACTTTGCGTTGGTGTGGCCATGAAATTAAATGTTATTTTTTATATGTTGTGCATGTTGTTTTATGCCATTGGCAATATATTTAGCCATTGGCATATATTAACATTATAATACGTAAGTTTGGTCTGCTTTCATGGCTCCGATTTTATGTTTGACAAAATATAAACCATTTTTTTTTTGGTTTACATTTCTACATGCTTACGCTATACCTGTATAGCCTGTACAACGTCATGAATCGCTATATACCTTCATTTGCATGCTACACTGCTGCGCATGGGGTAATTAGCATACATGCGCTGGGAGCTGCGCAGCTCTGGCATACGCTGGTAGTGCACATGGAAACAGCTCTTACCTGATTCACTCAACGGCCATATTTGGCGCTAGATCGCCAACGCTACTCCGGTGCATGGCACAAGCTTCAGGAATCTCAGGGAATGTTTGTATGGGACCAGATAACATGTCAGGCTACAGTCTCATAATTGCCATGTATGTACTATCTAAGCCTCTACGTCAACCTCAGCCTATTCACAGGGTTTGTACATAATGACTGGAAAACCGCCAGTGTGACTCCTCTTCACAAGGATGGCCTTTCTGCAGACCCAGGTAGTTGTAGGCCTGTCATGCTTGCTAGACTTATATGCAGAGCCATGACAGAAATCATTTATGCAGACATGGGTAAGATAACTGATCTAGATCCCACTGAGTTTGGTTTTGTGAAGGGCAGGTTCTGTCCCCTGAACCTAGTAAACTTTGAAAAGGTTACAGAGGCTGTGAACAGTGGTCACTCTGTGCGTGCTGCTTATCCTGATCTGGCCAAGGCTTTTGACACTATCCCTCATGATGCTATTATTGAAAAGTTAGACAAACTTATGTGAACCCTTAAATTGTCCACTGGATTGCAAACAATATTCAAGAGATTCGAAGTAGTGAGAGTTGCTGAAACCATTTCTGAAAGTACCATTGTAACTAGTGGGGTACTGCAGGGATCAGTAATGGGATATATTCTGTTTGGCATTTATTTTTTAGACATTTAAACCATTATGCTTGCTGATGACAACAGACTGGACACTATTTTCCATTCATCCACTGATACCAAACTGCTCAAAAAGGGCTGGACTATGCAAATACCTGGTATAATGAAAGCAGTCTCAAGTTAAAGGCAAAAAAAGTGCAACATAGTAGTGTTTGTCAAAAAAGATGCTCCCACCACATATGTGATAGGCAGTTCTGCTTTTAAACAAATATAGTACTCTAAGACCTGGGTACCTATGTGGAAAATTCTTTCCCATTTGATCATCATGTTTCTACCAAAGTCATGAAATTCTTCTCTCTGGCAAAAAGACACCATCTTACCAGTGTTCTTTCCATTATCAGATCCATCATCAAGTACAATGCCCCCTTTGGTATTTGGAAATCCAAGCATATCTCTCAACAGGAAAGGCTCCATTGATTTTTAACAAAACAAAATTAAAGGCCTTAAATCCTTCAATTATGCTGCTAGATTAGCATGACAATTTCTTATACTCAGTAGCCTACTGGCTTCTCCTGGGTGACCTGTGACTCACTTTTTGATCTGTGAAAGGCCCAGTCCTTCAGCATGTCCTATTTCTTCACCAAAGCAGTTGCTCTACAGATACTCTTAACAGGGACCTACATTTACATCAACAAATAGACTAGCTGCAGGGATAGCATCCTAACTGAATGTGTTCCCAGTTTATGGAATAAGTTATCACTAAAGGTCAAGCAAATTACTTGCTGGTCTTGTGACTGGATGGGTAAACATACATTACACCAGTCATCATAAATGACCCTGCTTGATTTGGGAGCTGGGCACTATAAACTACTCAAAAATGTTGGCAAGAACTTTAAAGTGTATATGGCTAAGACTCTTAGGGTCCATGTAATCACTTGCCTATTTTTGTTCCAATGTTCCTGTGTTTCTATGTTCCAGGAGCAGATAAGGTAATCCACTGACAAATAAAGTCCTTTGCACCTTTGCATATGAAAACCTTAAATTAATCTGCTTAATTTATCTCTTCCCTGGTCAAAACTACTCCCACAACTGCAAATAGACTCACGTTATTCCAGTTTCAAAACTGCTAAACCTATAAAATCAGCTAATTACAGACCAATACATTTGCTTCCTGTTGTAACAAAAATAATTCAAGATGGAAGACTATTAAGTGTATTTAAATAAAATTTAAACAAATATGGTTTGATTATATATATATATATATATATATATATATATATATATATATATATATATATATATATCATCATCATCTTCTTTCAGCTGTTCCCATTAGGGGTCGCCACAGCAGATCACCTGTTTCCATTTCTTCCTGTCCTCTGCATCTTGCTCTGTCACACCAACCACCTGCATGTCCTCTCTCACCACATCCATAAACCTTATCTTAGACTTCCCACTTTTCCTGTTACCTGGTAGCTTCATCCTTAGCATCTTTTTCCTAATATACTCAGCAACCCTCCTCAGCACATGTCCAAACCAACATAATCGTGCCTCTCTGGCTTTGTCTCCAAACCTTCCAACCTGGGCTGACCCTTTAATATACTTATTCCTAATCCTGTCCACCCTCGTCACACCCAGTGCAAATCCTAACATCTTTAATTCTGCCACATCCAGCTCAAACTCCTGCCTTTTTGTCAATGCCACTGTCTCCAACCCATATAACATAGCTGGTCTCACTACCCTTTTTTAGATCTTCCCTTTCACTCTTACAGGTACTCGTCTGTCACAAATCACTCCTGACACACTTCTCCACCCACTCCATCCTGCCTGTACTCTCTTCTTCACCTCTCTTCCACACTCACTGTTACTCTGAACTATTGACCCCAAGTATTTAAACTCATCCACCTTCTCCACCTCTACTCCTTGCATCCTCACCATTCCTCTATCCTCCCTCTCATTCACAAACATATATTCTGTCTTAGTCCTGCTGACCTTCATTCCTCTTCTCTCTGGAGCATATCTCCATCTCTCCAGGGTCTCCTCCACCTGTTCCCTACTCTCACTACAGATCACAATGTCATCTGCAAACATCATAGTCTATATATATATATATATATATATATATATATATATATATATATATATATATATATATATATATATATATATATATATATATATATATATATATATATACACACACACACACACACAAAATGCATTTTCTTCGTGGAATGTTCCATGACTGATCTCTTACTCCAGTTATTAACAATATCATTCTTGGAAAAAGAGACAAAGGGAAATTAAGTTTAGCAATACAATTTTGTTAATTTAAGTAAAGGATTTGTAAACCACATGCTGGTACTTCTGATACAAGTTGAACTAGGCTTTGCTTCCACTTAAGTGTCTTGGTTCAATAACTACAGCTCTGTCTCTCTCTGACCTTAAGAAAACTAGGTAGCTTTCATTCAGAGTACATTAGCACACGATCAGGTTCTTTGGTGATCGGTTTTTGGTCCTTTGCTCTTCCTCCATTTGCAAACCCCTTGTATGTTGAACTACTACACATTTTCAGCTCTCTGCACTGACAATGTAGACATAATCAAACTTACCATTTCTCCACATACCACTAACAATGAACTGCAAGCAGATCTTATTCAGATTTTCTTTAAAAAAATGTATGTTAATAGAAAGCATTTGAAATGTCAGGACATGCAATACTGAGCTCTGAAAGGCAACAACTGAATGACCAAAAATCTGGATTTACATATTCTAAAGCTGAGATTGCCATTTCTCAGAATATTCCCTTTTTGAGGTATGTCAATCACAGCGTGGGTATTAGTTCAAGGAGGCGGGGGACCTGGCCCACTGCAAAAACAAGTTTTACAGAGAAGAATGATATTTGATTTTCTGTTGTATTTTCAGTCTTATTTATTTATTGTTGTTATTGCTGTTATTGTTGTTGTTTCAGGATTCTTTTATGATAGGGAGCCATTATTAACAATGGTGAACAGAAACAGTTTCATGCTATTCGTCACCCCTACCCAAGTTAAACAGTGATGTTTTACCTGGAATATACACAAATCTGCAATCACACTTTAAGAAATACTCTATCTTTCAATAGTTCCAATGAAGATACTAAAGTAAAAAACACATATTTAAGAATCAGAAAAATGCACTATGTTATAAGAGGATAATAGCTATAAAAAGAAACAGTAACAAAAATACCTTTTTATATAATCTTTAATACATCACCATCCACATCAGTACCTACTCAACAAACAAAGGCAAAATCAGCAAGCAGCTGCACTTCTGCCTTTATTATTCCAGTCTTCCATAACCAAAGGTTTGTGTTGCTACTGCTCCCTTCTGCACATGAAACTTCATATCTATTTTTACTTTCATATCTATATTTCTATTGGCACTACCCAAACAAATGTCTAACCACAGCTGCACTGCCTCCACCCCCTGCTAAATGTTTACCATGATACTTCAGTTTCATCTAACTCTTCTATTGGAGCTGGTCTGCATATTGCATCATATTTATTTAAATGTTTGTATCTGATGGTTCAGGATGGTTATCAAAACACAACCCAAACAATATGAGTATGCTTCTGGGTCCAGTAACATAGAAGGATAAGGCTCTGGCTACAGCCCAGGTAACATAGTGCTGGCAGTGGGGATGGGCAGGTGCATCCTGAGGGAAGGATGGACAGAACTGGCCAAGTACATTCCCACTATCCCTTTGAGGATGCTTGGCAATGCGGTGATATGGCGTAAACGTGGACATTAGGCTCATCAAGCTAGCAAAGAGTGACTGTGATATGGTTTGCTTGCTCCCCTGCCTATGCAGTGGCATTAGGCCATTAAAAAATGCTCATTTGTCAGGATTCCAGTCAGTGGACAAGGCACCCTCATGGCTGAGTGAATGGTGGCTCTCTCAAAGAGCTCTCACTTCAACGTCTGGTGGAATCCCTGGAGTTGAAGAACAAAAAGGAGCTGCCTGATTAAGGGGAGACTTGATTATTAGCAAGCATGGGAAAAATAACAGAAACAAAGTATGTGTGCATTTCTTATGAACAGCACTCTACCAAATACAGCACCTAAAGTACGTCCTGACTTCAGAAGTCTAGTTTTCGCATCATGCAAGCAATCATACTACCAGGCTGAGTCTGTAACTTGTCATTGCTTGATCAGTGTTCTACCCCGGTAAACAAATTTAAATAAATAAATGAAGTTAAGGAGTGTCAGGTCAGACAACATTACAGGCTTCCTCCACTTGACAGTTTGCCTCTGAAGTCTGAAAACTTTTATGGCTGTCATACTGTATATGCCTCATTTGTGGATACCCGTTTTCCATTTCTCCAGAACATGAGCACTGGGGAAATGGGATCAGTCACACACATTGTAAAGCAATGAAGTTCCCCCAGTACTTGTAATAAAGAAAAGATGGATGATCTTAATTACTGCACACATAGCTAAGTGAAGGAAATTTAGCTCACACAAATAACTACTGTAGATTAATTTCTAAGTTACCAGCTCTGCTGCTTTAAAAAGTATGGCATATATCTGAAATGTTTGCATCAGTGAAATGTAGAAACCATTCATTACTTTATTGCAAACTTATACATTATATTTTTTTATCCTTTACTGTTAACTTTGTGAGAAAATGTCAGAATTCAAAAACTAAGATTAAAACACATTATAAGCATATTTTTTCTTTCTTTGCTTTTCTTCCCAGCACATAGACTGAAGTTTAAGATGGTGAAATGTAACAAAAAACAAGCATTATATTAAATTCCCATTTAAACCCTAGCGTGCAACTCAACTATGAGCATTAACAAGTGTGTATTGCTGAAAGTACTTCTTTAAATATTCTGTAGACTTAAATAAACATACAGTTGAGCAATATCAATGAAAATGTTTATCTTTCCCTAACAGCCTACCAAATATTTAGAATGTTTCATTGCAACTTTGAATCGCATCGTACATTAAAATAACCTGAAAAGACACTTGAATATGTAAGCTTTCCTTGTGTTAAAGAGCTTAATTAAACTGTCATAGAAATAAAAAGAAAACTAAAACAAACTTATGGACAAGGTGACAGTCTGCCATGCCAGCCCCTGGGAATCATTTTCAGCTGCTTCTGCCAAAATGTTTTACCTAAAGTGCAAACATCTCACTTTTAGATGGAGAGTGTTTTCTCTTGTATTGTTAGATGGAGAGTGTTTTCTCAACTTTTCAAGAAATTCAAGCTAACATGTTGGGATGAGTTTGACAAGCAATTTTTGGTTATCTGAATGCTTAATTTTTTTTATAGTTGCAATCGCTGGTTCAATACACACCTCTTGGTATTGTGAACAAACTTTTCATCTATTCTTTATAGATACCGAGTTCAAATAGACATTGGACTGCAGTAAAATCTCTATCAATGCATTTCTGTGCACCAAAGTGTCAGTTTCAACAACATTAGATGCATCACCTGGTACTGGTTATGTCCATTCCCAAACACCCAAATATTCATTTATTTTAAATAAATTGATTATATTAGATGGAGAATGCACAGAACTCAATGTATGAAACCATGGCTGTAAAATTATAAAACACATCATGCTATTAAAACACTTTCTTTGTCTTTGTTTTCACTTTTCAACTTTAAAGGAGAGAATTACAGTGGTGCGTAATAATGACATTTACAATACTTTTAAAAACTATCCACATCTGAAACTATTAGATAACACCAACAGCACAAACATGGCCATGTACCTTGAAGAAAGGTACCAAATAATATGATGACAGGCAATAGTGACTCTGAGTGGGAGTATCACTAAAGAGTCGGTGTGCTATATGACATTTCATATAGTTTAGCTCACTAAAAGTTGTTGCTAAAAACATATCATGTCTAATGACTCTTCACTGAGTCATCTTGACTATGTGTGCACTTACCTATAAAAATGTAGTATGTGGCATCTGATATAAACCTAATTTTGGAGCCAAATCCTATTCCTTGTGCTGGAATTGCAGCAAAAAAGGATTAAGGTTATGAATGTAATTTCTAATGAATGTGTATAAATTAACGATGCTCTACTATAGTGGTATGTCAGATGGAACACCCGAGATCTTAGGGCATTATTCATAAATGTTTGTATATTGTGGAATAAGTCTGGTATACAGTATACCAACATAACAAAGCCTTTAACATTTATAAGGGAGAGTTAAGAAAAGGGACAAAACCTTTACACTCTCTTGTCTACAGAATAAGTATATAATTCCATGCACAGAGTACATATGCAAATGAGCACCCTCCAATATTAAATGTAATTCAGAATTGCAGCACCATTGGAGTACAGGCTATTCCCTACTGTATAACTTACCGGACTACAGTTACATGCGACCCCACTTCTCAGTACAGCAATCCACTTTCTCTGCTATTATTTTGCTCGGCATATATAGGTGATAGACAGATGAGCAATGTAATACTGTTGTAAACAAAAAAGAATACCTCTGTTGCTTGGCATGAAAAGCTCTACAGCCAGCAGTGTTCCCTAGTGAAGCAAAACCTGATATCACAAGCAAACTTGTCCCACCCAACATGATAATGTTGACAAGCTGTTCTAATGGGTGCTTGCAGAAAGCCAGATTCCCTCATTGCCATATTATAGTAATGACCCTAGCTCTGCTATTGTACCAAATATTTGTGATCTGCAGTCAGGTATTATGACAAAGCACAACACAGAATAGGGCATCTGTTCACTAATGTATGCAAATTATATTTAGTACATATATATTCTTTACTATGGTGTACTGTAACATCATTCAGCACAGCACTGTACAACACTGGTCAGGTTTTGGACAGGGATATGAATTAATTATTCAGAGTGCATATCATACACTATTGCATGCAATGCAGTCTTATGAATAATTCATAAAGAACTGGAGTCAGTTGTGCACCACTGTTTGTGTCTATGAATCACAATAGTAAATGCTGGCATCCAATACTTAGTGTATAGAGGGTTTGGATGCTTCTGCAAAGTATATATAAGCATGAATATGAGGGCCCTTGTGTACATGGTTCTGCTGTGCAGATCTACATAAGAAATGGGAAGCACTTGAATAGCTATGAGCAAGTTCAATTATCAGAATGATTTACTTCATAAACGCTATCTCAAGTGTCAGTGGTAATCAGTTAAATTCACTGCAGCTCTCACTGACCCCAGGTGTTAAAGAGATCCAACATAAAGTCTCTTGATGGTGCTCATAAACATCTGTGGAATATGGCATGCAAGGCAGTTATTCAGTATGCTTTCTTAATAAAGCCACCAGTGATTGCTTAGGGCTAGTTCACAAAGGAGCAAGGTGCTATATATTGTCTTACCCTATTGTGTAGGTATGGTACTCCATGTATGGAGGTAATACTCAAATGACCCCATCTCAAGTCATGCACCATTCACAATAACAGCACCATCAGTGTACTTGATAGTTTCAAAAGGTATCATATGAGACTACTGCTGTATCAGAGCAATAATCCCCTTCTCTGCTAACATGTTACTTTGCATACAGACTTGAGTAACATATTTGTGCTGTCAAACAAAAATATCAGTACAACACCTCTATTGCTTGGAAGAAAAATCTGTCTATAAAAATGGAGTTTCCTATGTTGCAGACAAACCTATTACCACACACAAAAAAAAAAGGCCCCCTCCAAACATACGGTGTTGTTGGATAGGTCTCACCAATGTAAGCTCCTTCATTACCATATGCACCGTCATGCCTCATAACTGTGATACCATTACAAACTGTATTCAGGCATGATGGCAGAGCACAGTGCAGAAGGTGATCTCTATGTACTAAAGTATGCTTGGATTAATCAGTTCATGGTAGTTCTCTACTGTGGTCATTTAACACAGAGCCTCATTGGAGTGTCAGTACAAGAAGGAGAGCTGGAGTTTGAAGAAACAATATTATTTTTTAGACCAACATTACTGCAGGTTGGAAAAAAGAATTTCTTAAAAAGATCAGTTAATTCAAATTGGTAGTAAAACACCCAAAAATGTCATGAATAACACACACACACACACACACACACACACACACACACACACACACACACACACACACACACACACACACACACACACACACACAAGGGCAGATAGAAAATGACATACGTACTGCCTGGGTCCACATGGGTGGGAAACAGGAATAAAGGAGAGGCTATTCTAGACTATTGTCTGGCAAATGACTTGATAGTAGCCAACAATTTGTTCAGAAGGAGAGACTATTACAAGATCACATTCAAGAGTGACCAACAGGCAACTCAGGTAGACTTCCTCCTGGTAAGGAAAGAGCACTGGAGTAGAAACCAACAATTGCAAAGTCATCCTCAGTGAAACAGACAAGTCACAGCATAAACCAATGATTTCCATAATCAGCTGCAGGCAGTCATCAGAGAAGGTTTTAAAGTTAACAGATACCAGACTGCAGACCTGATAGTAGACTGGTGAAAAAGCATAACAGTTCATGGAATTACTCAGTGCTCTAGCACCCCAAGAAGAAGAGGAAATATTTGTAGCTGAAGAAGAATGGCAGCACTTCAAAACAGCATGCATGAAGACTACAGAACAGACATGCAGCCAAGCAAGGTATAGAAATAAGGCACATAAGGAAAGCTGGTGGTAGAATCCAGAAATGCAGGAAGTCATCAAATGGAAACAGTAGTGCAGGAAAAGGTGGGAGATAGAAAAGACAGACCAGGCTAGAAATGAATACTGGTTGACTAACAAAGACCCTAAAAATGGAGTTGTAGTAGCAAAGAACAAGACATCAGAGGCACTTTACCAACTTCTGGAAAGTGATTCAGTAGATGGCACAAATAAATTATATCAGGTTGCAAGACAAAGACAGAAAGATACAGAAGATAGTCAGATAACCTTCATAAGGGATGCCAGCAACAACCTGCTCAGTAATCTGGAGGACATCAAAGGCAGTTGGAAGGATTACTTACAGCAGCTTCTGAACAAAAAAAAAAAACTACACCCTATGATGAGAGAGAGAAGAGGATGTGCCCACCATAGAAGAAGTTAAAAACAGCACTAATGAACATGAACTCAGGGAAAGAAGCAGACTCAGATGAGGTCACATCACTTATAATAAAGATGTTGAGTGAGATAGGGTTGAAATGGCTCCTGAGTGTACTCACACCAGTGTGGTGAAAAGGGAGTATCTCAGGTGACTGGACAATAAGTGCACTAGTGCCAGTGTTCAAGAACAAACGGGACATCCACAACTGTTGGCAGTACAGAGGTATCAAACTCTTACCACACTGCATGAACATTCTGGAGAGGTGATTGATAAGCTAATATGCAAAGTAGTAGAAAGTAAGATGGAAGATGAGCTGTTTGGATTGAAATCATGATGCAGCACAACTGACTAGAAGTTTGTAGTGAGACAGATAATTGAGAAAAAGATAGAAATAAGGAAAGAATCCAAATGGGGATTCTGAGACTTGGAGAAAGCATATGAGAAGGTCCCAAGAAACTGATTTGGGTAGTCCTGAGGTAGTTCGAAGTCCCAAATATATTGGTATAATTAGTGCAAGCTATGTGCAAGGACACAATGACTCAAGTACAAACAGTGTTCAGTCTCACAGAGGGATTCCCAGTGGGAGTAAGTGTGCATCAGGATTCTACTCTGAGCCAACTACTGTTTATACTGGTGATGGACCTCCTTACAAAACAGTTCAGAAGGGATGATCAATAAAGTAGCTGTATGCAAATGATGTGGCATTACAGGTAGACTCTGAGCAAAAACTTCAGCAAAAGACAGGGGAATGGAGTACAAAACTGAAGGCATATGGGATAAAACGGAGCACAGATAAGATAGTTGTAATGACAGCAAGTGGTGAAAATCAGAAGAAACTGGAAATGACATACATGGGAAAATAGTGGAACAAGTTAACAGCTCCAAGTGTCTAGGAGGATGGTTGAGGAAAAGGGAAGACTGAATGAGGAGGTCAAAGCTGAAATCAGGGGAGCTGCAGCCAATTGGCACAGAGTGTCAGGTGTAGTTTATGAGAGAAGAATGTCAAAGAACCTGAAAACTAAGGTGTACAAAACAGTAGTGTGACCAGTACTACTGTATGGTACACAATGGCCTAATGGATAAGGCATTGGCCTCCTAAGCTAGGGATTGTGGGTTTGAGTCCCATCTGGGGTGATATAATCTTAATACAAATGAAGCTTTGGCTGGGAGAGTGGTCTAATGGTTAAGTTGTTTGCCTTACAAACACAAGGTGCAGGGTTCAAGTCTCACAAAGGATAATTGGCTAGGCTTAAAATGGCTCATAAGAGCAGTTAGCTTAGTACTAATCTATAAACCTATGAAACCTGTGCAATAAATGCAGAGATGTTGAGGAAGCTAGACATGATGGAGATGAAGTGCCTGAGACAGGTAGTAGGATGCACACTGTGGGACAGACAAAGAAATAAGGACATAAGAGCAGAAGTCAAAGTTGCTCCAGTTGCAGAAAAGTTCAAAAGGAACAGATGACAGTTGTTCGGGCACATGTACAGAAAAGTAGAAGACAAACTAGTGAAGAAGATTTGGGACAGGAAGTAGGCATCTTTTATTAAATTTGTCATTGAGGCATTCCAAGAGAATAGCCAATTAGGAGCAGAATCAAAATGTGTATGCACATATATATGTCAGTTCCAACAGGGCAAGAAAGAAGATCAGCTATCGGAATGGAAATCACAGCGGGAAGAATTATTCCATCAAAACGTTCATTGGATCAGCAACAACAATGTAAGATAATTTCTTTATATAATTTTAGTTCTATAGTGTTAGCAGATGCACAAGTAATTGTTTTGTTTAAAGGGCTTTATGTAGTTTCAAATAATACAAATACAATAAAGACATTGACTGATATGCTAGACGACTGAATTTGGCATTTTTGCTGGAGAACAGTAAATAAAAATGACTGTAATGTTAATGTGCTTGGGCTTACAAAGGAAGTGTTTAAATCCACAATTAGAATCTACTTAGACAACTTATGTACGGGTATATGATTCTGATACTAGAGAATTGTTAAGTAAACCTACTAAACATGTTTTTTTTGTTTGTTTGTTTGTTTGCTTGTTTGTTTTTTGTTTATATGAGTGTTGAAAGAAAATCATGAAGGAATTAAAGTGTATGGATTCATTAAGATTTATGAAGGCAGACAAAGACGGTGGAATAGTGGCTGTGGAAAGAGATCAGTATAATAATGGCATGTATAGATTGTTGGATGATGGCCAAATGTTACACGAAGGTTATACACCAAGACATTTGAAATGCTTTTGATAAGATAAATAATGCATTACCACATTTGTTACAGCAGCAATATATTTTTTTATTTTTTATTTTACATTTGTTGACCAGGATAGTCCGACTGGATGCATGTCCATTTTCAGCGGAGGCCCGGGGAGAAAAGCTCCAAGGGTAAGCAGATACAGCATTACATAATACCAGCATTATATATTACAAACAGACTATTTACAGAGATTACATAAGTAAGCAAGCTAAACAAGTTCCACAGGTTACAGTTAATCCTGAGTACAAGTCAGGATTAAATTAAATTAAATTACACAGTAAACTGGTTAACAGATTTTTACACATTCTAGAGAGAGTTAGCCAGGCTTGATACATTGACATAGCCAGTTAAGTGACAAATGTTGTTTGAGTCTAGTTTTAAATTGACCTAAGGTGGAAAGTAAGGTAATATCAGCTGGAAGAGAGTTCCAGGATCTACTTACAGAGTTTGCAAAGAGAGAATCACCGGCTGTGTTATTAATTTTGCTAGTCTGAATTAGTAGTTTGTTGGAGGATTGAAGCGGTCTAGGATTGTTATAGGGGGTGATAATATTTTTAAGTGCAGGAGTATTGTCCGGATTATAGAGGATTTTATAGGCCATAATCAGTTGGTTATACTGGATTAGGCTGGGTAGTTCAAGCCAACCAAGCTGATTTAGATTGATGCAATGATGTATCCTAAAAGGCAGCCCAGTGGCAAACCTGGCAATGTGGTTGTAGCAAATTGAGAGTTTGTTAAGGACAGTCTTGTTCAAATTCGAGAGTAGAGGGGATACATACAGAAGGGTTGAAAGAAGGTGAGAGCGAGCTATGGCAATTTTAGCTGGAGGGGTTAGGAAGGCTTTTATTCTGTAAAGTGACCCTAGTTTTTTATTGATGGTTTTGATAGTTTGGTTAACATGTAGGTCAAATATGAGATTATTGTCTATGATGACACCTAATAGTTTTGTAGATGGGTCAGGGGAGATTATTGTGCCATCATTTGATTTTATGGTAAAGGTGAAAGCGGTAGACCTACATGTTGCTGAAAATAACAGCATTTTAGTTTTTTTGGGATTTAGGATCAGACGATGTTCAGAAAGTCAGTTTTCTATTTATTAAAGGAGGTCCGGGTAGCTGACCATAACTGTACTGGAGATGTGGCTGAGCAAATCAGAGTAGAGTCATCAGAATATTGGATACAGCTGACTTTTGGGATGACAGTATAAAGGTTGTTAATGAAGACGGAGAACAGCAAGGGCCCTAGTATATAGCCTTGTGGTACTCCGAGGGTGTTAGGTAGAAAGTTAGAGAGTTTGTTCTGCCAGAGGACAGCCTGCTGTCGACCATTCAGGTAGGATTGAAACCATTGGAGGGCTCCAGTATCTAGACAGAATGTTTGCAGGGTGTGGATTAAAAGTTGGTGATCAAAATGTTTGCAGGGTGTGGATTAAAAGTTGGTGATCAACCATATCGAATGCCTTGGAAAGATCCAAAAAGAGGGCTGAGGATATATAATTATTGTTGCGATTATGGTTTATGGTGTTAGTAAAGGCTAGAAGGGCTGAAGTAGTGCTGTGATGAGGATGGAAGCCATGCTGAGTGTCTGCCATAAGGCGATTTTGGATTAGGTGGTGCATGAGTTGTCTATGAATACATTTTTCCATAATCTTTGCAAGTGGAGAGAGTATATCTATTGGCCTATAATTGGAGAATTCAGTAGAGCTGCCTCCTTTGTGAAGTGGGATTACATAGGATATTTTCCAGATGGTGGGAATTTTAGCTTCTACTATGGTTTGATTGATTAGTATTGAGATGGGGTAAGCAATAGCATCAGCTGATTTTTGTAGGTACTCGGCAGGGAGTTGATCAGCAGAAAGTGTAGTGGGTTTTACATTTTTGATCAAGGTATGGATAAGTGAAGTGGAGACTGGTTGGAAGCTGAACGCAAGTAGGTTTCTAGGGGTGCTACTTTCAGGACAAGGGGAGCTAGGAGGTAGTTGGCTAGCTAAGGCTTGAATTGTCTCAGTAAAGAATTGGTTAAAACTATCAGAAACATCTTCAGGGGTTTTATCAATAGTAGTAGCAGGGATTGGGGTTGAAGTTTGTCCAGGATTTAGTAGATTATTTAAACCTGCCCAAAACTTCTGAGGGTTATTTTGATTTACTGTCTGTAAATTACAGTAGTATTGTTTTTTGTCTTGTAAAATTGATTTTTTGGTTTTGTTTCTGGATTGTCTGTATTTAGTGTGATCTTGAGGGTCTTTAGAAGAACGCCATAAAGCCCATGCTTTGTTTCTAAGGGTCATTTTGAGTTTAGACTCTATAGAAAGCCATGGTGCAGTTTTTGCCTTGGTTCTCTTTGAACGAACAGGTGCATGCAAATCAAGGATCTCAAGGAATTTGTTGTTAAAGTATGCTACTGCTTCCTCTAAGGGGAGGTGTTTTAGAATAGACCAATTACATGAGTTTAGTTCTTGTTGGAATTGGGCAGGGTGAAAGTTTTTATTGTTTCTAACCTTTCTGAGTAAGGGTTGTTGGGAATTAATGGTTTTGTGCTTAATTACATATGTGAGAAGGTGATCGCTTAGGCCATTAAGGAGGGTACCAGAGGTGTACAGTTGGGGGTGACTGTTTATGAGTACCCAGTCAAGTATACTTTCTTTTTGGTTGGGTTTACCTATCCTGGTAGGGGTGGATATGATTTGTGTAAATGCATGCAGGTTAATATGGGTGGTTGGGGATTCTAAGGAACAGGTGCCCCAGTCTATGTTAAAGTCTCCAAGAGTAGGGTTTCTTGGGGGTAGTGACATGATAACCATTGCAGGATATCTTCAAATTTAGATATATTGTTACCTGGGGGAGTGTACATACAGATGATATTAATGCATTTATTTTTATTAAGTTGCAATTTGGTGGCAAGAATCTCAGAGTTATTAATCTGAGGATGTTGTATTATATCTATGGTGACATTCAACTCAGATTTATAGAGTACAGCTACCCCACCCCCCTTCCTCAAAGCATGATCCAGCCTGTGTATGTTGTATCCAGGTGGTAACACTTCATTGTCTTTAGTGTTAGGTTTTAACCAGGTTTCAGATAAACAGAGAATCTCAGGGGAGTGGACATCCAGAAGTGCATGCAATTCATGTACCTTGTTATTAATGCTTCTAATATTGAGATGACAGACTAGGAGAGAGTTAGTTGGCCTATTAATTGTAGGTCTGTAGCTTAGATTACAAGTAGAGGGGGTATGTGTATCTGAAGTGAGTGGGCCAGGGTTGGGGTGAATATCACCACCAAGTATTAGGCTGAGTCTATACTTGGTGATGAACTTCAAGAATTTGTTTATTAGTTTGTGGTAGTGTTTGGATCTAGAGCTAATGTGCCTTGGGTTGAGATGTTGATAGACTGAACAAGATGTTGGATAGGATCTGGTACTGTAAGTATGGTTGAAGGTGGAGGATTTACAGCTGGGGTGATAGTATGGCCTTTTGGGACCTGAAATCCTGTAAGAAACTGGTTTTCATACAAGGTAAGGAGGTATGGTGTGAACAAGAGGGGTGTGAACAAGAGGGGTAGTAAAGAGGAGTATATCATTATATGTGATTCAGCTAGTGAGTGAAGGAACTGTTTTACCTGGTGATGCAACACCAGAAGATAGAGTGGTGAGGTAAAGGTACTGGAAGGGGGATGTGAGAATGCCAGATGAAAGCTAATAGGTGCTATTAAATGTAGGTAGTAGAATAGGGGTGGGTGGAATTATCCCAGATGAAAGCAGATAGGATCTAGAAAGTGGGGGAGTGGCTATAGTACTATAAATTTAGAGGTACTGGGGGCGGGAGGAAATTGGGGGCATGGAGGGGAGCGAAGAGAGCCCGAGCATAGCGAGGGCGAACGTAGCGGGGCTATTGCAGTTTACAAATTTTCCTAAGGTGTCCTAAAGCTATAGGGTAAGTATTACATCTCTAATGTAAGAGTCAATTTACTACAGTTACAGGGGAAGGAGGCAACCACCCAAGTAAAAACAAAGATCCCCATGGCTGACCAATATGGTGACCTGCTTACTTACAAAGCACTGTAAGTGAAAGCTTAACAAATGCTTTTTGTGTGTAACCTACTCTGTTTAAATGTTGAGAGAAACTGATTGCAGTCCTGTAGACACCGTTTTGTAGGGAACTGTAGAGTTCAATCTGTTTAAATGTTGAGAGAAACTGATTGTAGTCCTGTAGACACCGTTTTGTAGGGAACTGTAGAGTTCAATCTGTTTAAATGTTGAAAGAAACATTGCAGTCCTGTAGACACCATTTTGTAGGGAACTGTAGAGTTCAATCTGTTTAAATGTTGAGAGAAACTGATTGCAGTCCTGTAGACACCATTTTGTAGGGAACTGTAGAGTTAAATCTGTTTAAATGTTGAGAGAAACTGATTGCAGTCCTGTAGACACCGTTTTGTAGGGAACTGTAGAGTTCAATTTAAATGTTGAGAGAAACTGATTGCAGTCCTGTAGACACCGTTTTGTAAGGAACTGTAGAGTTCAATCTGTTTAAATGTTGAGAGAAACTGATTGCAGTCCTGTAGACACCGTTTTGTAGGGAACTGTAGAGTTCAATCTGTTTAACTGTTGAGAGAAACTGATTGCAGTCCTGTAGACACCGTTTTGTAGGGAACTGTAGAGTTCAATCTGTTTAAATGTTGAGAGAAACTGATTGCAGTCCTGTAGACACCGTTTTGTAGGGAACTGTAGAGTTCAATCTGTTTAAATGTTGAGAGAAACTGATTGCAGTCCTGCAGACACCGTTTTGTAGGGAACTGTAGAGTTCAATCTGTTTAAATGTTGAGAGAAACTGATTGCAGTCATGTAGACACCATTTTGTAGGGAACTGTAGAGTTCAAACTAAGTCACACCAGGTCAGCCAAGGGGGGAAGAGAGAGGGAAATACTAAGCACCTAGATTTGAAAAAAAAAAAAAAATATATATATATATATATATATATATATATATATATATATACACATTTTATTTTATTTAACATTTGTTTATCGGGATGGTCTGACGAGAAAAACTCCATCAAAGTTCATTGTTACTAATATATGTCTAGTACAATAAAGAAAAAGTTTACTATACAGCTTATATGCATCTACTTACAGTGTAGCAGAGATCAGTAAAGCAATTTATATACACAAGAGATTAATCAACAAAAATATATACATGAGAGATGAGATTAACACATAAATAAAGTACCAATACATTACAGCATGTCTTAGATTTTTTTACCCACTACAGTAAATTTAATATGTCATCTTACAGAATAGAGTTTACAACTGCAAGGAAGACAAGCAGATATAGGTAAGGGTGGAGGAGGTTACAATAGTTATAGGGTGGATAGAAGTGTAGTTAGAGGTTATATCTGAGTGAGGAAGAAAAGGGGATATAGGTAAGGGAGGAGGAGGTTACAGGAGTTATAGAGTAGATAAAAGTGTAGTTAGAGGTTATATCTGAGTAAGGGAGATGAGGGATATAGGTAAGGGAAGAGGAAGTTAAAGGAGTTATAGAGTGGACAGAAGTGTAATTACAGGCTAAATCTGAGTGAGGAAGACAAGAGGCAACAGGTAAGGGAAGAACAGGTTACAGGAGTTATAGCGTGGATAGAAGTGTATTTAGAGGTTATATCTGAGTGTGGGAGACAAGGGGATATAGGTAAGGGAGTAGGTGGTTACAGAAGTTATAGAGTGGATAGAAGTCTAGTCAGAGGTTATATCTGAGTGAGGAAGACAAGGGGATATAGGAAAGGGAAAAGGAGGTTACAGGAGTTATAGAGTGGATAGAATTGTAGTTAGAGGTTATATCCGAGTGAGGAAGACAAGGGGATATAGGTAAGGGAGGAGGAGGATGCAGGAGTTAGAGTGGATAGAAGTAGAGTTAGAAGTTATATCTGAGTGAGGAAGTCAAAAGGATATAGGTAAGGGAGAAGGAGGTTACAGGAGTTAAAGAGTGGATAGAAGTGTAGTTAGTGGTTATATCAAAGTGAGGAAGACACGTGGATATAGGTAAGGGAGAAGGAGGTTACTGGAGTTATAGAGTGGATAGAAGTGTAGTTAGAGGTTATATCTGAATGAGGAAGACAAGTAGATATAGGTATGGGAGAAGGAGGTTACAGGAGTTATAGAGTGGATAGAAGTGTACTTAGAGGTTATATTTGAGTGAGGAAGACAAGGGGATATAGGTAAGGGAGGAGGACGTTACATGAGTTATAGAGTGGATAGAAGTGTAGTTAGAGGATATATCTGAGTGAGGATGAAAAGGGGATATAGGTAAAGGAGACAGATGTTACAGGAGTAATAGAGTGGATAGAAGTGTAGTCAGAGGTTATATCTTAATGAGGGAGAAAAGGGGATATTGGTAAGGGAGGAGGAAATTACCGGAGTTATAGAGTGGATAGAGGTGTAGTTAGAAGTTATATCTGAGTGAGGGAGACAAGGGGATGTAGGTAAGGGAGAAGGTGGCTACAGGAGTTATAGAGTGGAAAGAAGTCTACTCAGAGGTTATATCTGAGTGAGGAAGACAAGGGGATATAGGTAAGGGAGGAGGAGGTTACAGGAGTTACAGAGTGGATAGAAGTGCAGTTAGAGGTTATATCTGAATGAGGAAGATAAGGGGATATAGGTAAGGGAGGAGGAGGTTACAGGAGTTACAGAGTGGATAGAAGTGCAGTTAGAGGTTATATCTGAATGAGGAAGACAAGTAGATATAGGTATGGGAGAAGGAGGTTACAGGAGTTATAGAGTGGATAGAAGTGTACTTAGAGGTTATATTTGAGTGAGGAAGACAAGGGGATATAGGTAAGGGAGGAGGACGTTACATGAGTTATAGAGTGGATAGAAGTGTAGTTAGAGGATATATCTGAGTGAGGACGGAAAGTGGATATAAGTAAAGGAGACAGATGTTACAGGAGTAATAGAGTGGATAGAAGTGTAGTCAGAGGTTATATCTTAATGAGGGAGAAAAGGGGATATAGGTAAGGGAGGAGGAGGTTACCAGAGTTATAGAGTGGATAGAAGTGTACTTAGAGGTTATATTTGAGTAAGGAAGACAAGGAGATATAGGTAAGGGAGGAGGAGGTTACAAGAGTTACAGAGTGGATAGAAGTGCAGTTAGAGGTTATATCTGAATGAGGAAGACAAGTGGATATAGGTAAGGGAGAAGGAGGTTACAGGAGTTATAGAGTGGATAGAAGTGTACTTAGAGGTTATATTTGAGTGAGGAAGACAAGGGGATATAGTTAAGGGAGGAGGACGTTACATGAGTTATAGAGTGGATAGAAGTGTAGTTAGAGGATATATCTGCATGAGGACAAAAAGGGGATATAGGTAAAGGAGACAGATGTTACAGGAGTAATAGAGTGGATAAAAGTGTAGTCAGAGGTTATATCTTAATGAGGGAGACAATGGGATATAGGTAAGGGAGGAGGAGGTTACCAGAGTTATAGAGTTGATAGATGTGTAGTTAGAGGTTATATCTGAGTCAGGAAGAAAAGGGGATATAGGTAAAGGAGAGGTAAAGGAGACAGATGTTACAGGAGTAATAGAGTGGATAGAAGTGTAGTCAGAGGTTATATCTTAATGAGGGAGACAAGGGGATATAGGTAAGGGAGGAGGAGGTTACTGGAGTTATAGAGTGGATAGAAGTGTAGTTAGAAGTTATATCTGAGTGAGGGAGACAAGGGGATGTAGGTAAGGGAGAAGGTGGTTACAGGAGTTATAGAGGGGAAATAAGTCTAGTCCAAGGTTATATCTAAGTGAGGAAGACAAGTGGATATAGGTAAGAGAGGAGGAGGTTACAGGAGTTACATAGTAGTTAGAAGTGCAGTTAGATGTTATATCTGAGTGAGGAAGACAAGAGGGATATAGGCAAGGGAAGAGGAGGTTGCAAGAGTTATAGAGTGGATAGAAGTGTACTTAGAGGTTATATCTGAGTGAGGAAGACAGGGGGATATAGGTAAGGGAGGAGGAGGTTACAGGAATTAGAGTGGGTAGAAGTGGAGTTAGAAGTTATATCTGAGTGAGGAAGTCAAGGTAATATAGGTAAGAGAGAAAGAGGTTACAGGAGTTATAGAGCGGATAGAAGTGTAGTTAGTGGTTATATCAAAGTGAGGAAGACAAGAGGTCATAGGTAAGGGAGAAGGAGGTTACAGGAGTTATAGAATGGATAGAAGTGTAGTTAGAGGTTATATCTTAGTATGGAAAATGAGGATATAGGTAAGGGAGGAGGAGGTTACAGGAGTTGTAGAGTGGATAGAAGTGTAGTTAGAGGTTATATCTTAGTATGGAAAATGAGGATATAGGTAAGGGAGGAGGAGGTTACAGGAGCTGTAGAGTGGATAGAAGTGTAGTCAGAGGTTATATCTCAGTGAGGGAGACAAGGGGATATAGGTAAGGAAGAAGGAGGTTACAGGCGTTAAAGAGTGGATAGAAGTTTAGTTAAAAGTTATATCTGAGTGAGGTAGACAACGGGATATAGGTAAGGGAGGAGAAGGTTACAGGAGTTAGAGTGGATAGAAGTGGAGCTAGAAGTTATATTTGAGTTAGGAGGACAAGGGGATATAGGTAAGGGAGCATGAGGTTACAGGAGTTATAGAGTTGATAGATGTGTAGTTAGAGGTTATATCTGAGTCAGGAAGAAAAGGGGATATTGGTACGGGAGACAGATGTTACAGGAGTAATAGAGTGGATAGAAGTGTAGTCAGAGGATGTATCTTAGTGAGGGAGAGAAAGGGATATAGGTAAGGGAGGAGGAGGTTACTGGAGTTATAGAGTGGATAGAAGTGTAGTTAGAGGTTATATCTGAGTGAGGAAGCAAGGGGATATAGGTAAGGGAGGAGGAGGAGGTTACAGGAGTTACAAAGTGGATAGAAGTGCATTTAGAGGTTATATCTGAGTGAGGTAGACAAGGGGATATAGGTAAGGGAGGAGGACGTTACATGAGTTATAGAGTGGATAGAAGTGTAGTTAGAGGATATATCTTAATGAGGGAGAAAAGGGGATATAGGTAAGGGAGGAGGAGGTTACCGGAGTTATAGAGTGGATAGAGGTGTAGTTAGAAGTTATATCTGAGTGAGAGAGACAAGGGGATGTAGGTAAGGGAGAAGGTGGTTACAGGAGTTATAGAGTGGAAAGAAGTCTACTAAGAGGTTATATCTGAGTGAGGAAGACAAGGGGATATAGGTAAGGGAGGAGGAGGTTACAGGAGTTACAGAGTGGATAGAAGTGCAGTTAGAGGTTATATCTGAATGAGGAAGATAAGGGGATATAGTTAAGGGAGGAGGAGGTTACAGGAGTTACAGAGTGGATAGAAGTGCAGTTAGAGGTTATATCTGAATGAGGAAGACAAGTAGATATAGGTATGGGAGAAGGAGGTTACAGGAGTTATAGAGTGGATAGAAGTGTACTTAGAGGTTATATTTGAGTGAGGAAGACAAGGGATATAGGTAAGGGAGGAGGAGGTTACAGGAGTTATAGAGTGGATAGAAGTGTAGTTCGAGGTTATATATGAGTGAGGAAGACAAGGGGATAAGGGTAAGGGAGGATGAGGTTACAGGAGTTATAGAATGGATAGAAGTGTAGTTAGAGGTTATATCTTAATGACGAAGACAAGGGAATATAGATAAGGGAGGAGGTTACCGGAGTTATAGAGTGGATAGATGTGTAGTTAGAGGTTATATCTGAGTGAGGAAGACAAGGGGATATAGGTAAGGGAGAAAGATGTTACAGGAGTTATAGAGTGGATAGAAGTGTAGTTAGAGGTTATATCTGAGTGAGGAAGACAAGGGATATAGGTAAGGGAGGAGGAGGTTACAGGAGTTATAGAGTGGATAGAAGTGTAGTTAGAGGTTATATCTGAGTGAGGAAGACAAGGGGATATAGGTAAGGGAGGAGGAGGTTACAGGAGTTATAGAGTGGGTAGAAGTGTAGTTAGAGGTTATATCTAAGTGAGGAAGACAAGGCGATATAGGTAAGAGAGGAGAAGGTTACAGGAGTTATAGAGTGGGTAGAAGTGTAGTTAGAGGTTATATCTGAGTGAGGGAGACAAGAGGGATATAAGTAAGGGAGGAGAAGGTTACAGGAGTTATAGAGTGGATAGAAGTGTAGTTAGAGGTTATATCTGAGTGAGGAAGACAAGGGGATATAGGTAAGGGAGGAGGATTTTACAGGAGTTATAGAGTGGATAGAAGTGTAGTTAGAGGTTATATCTGAGTGAGGAAGACAAGGGGATATAGGTAAGGGAGGAGGTTACAGGAGTTATAGAGTGGATAGAAGTGTAGTTAGAGGTTATATCAAAGTGAGGAAGACAAGAGGATATAGGTAAGGGAGGAGGAGGTTACAGGAGTTATAGAGTGGATAGAAGTGTAGTTAGAGGTTATATCTGAGTGAGGAAGACAAGGGGATATAGGTAAGGGAGGAGGAGGTTACAGGAGTTATAGAGTGGATAGAAGTGTAGTTAGAGGTTATATCTGAGTGAGGGAGACATTGGGATATAGTTAAGGGAGGATGAGGTTACATGAGTTATAGAGTGGATAGAAGTGTAGTTAGAGGTTATATCTGAGTGAGGAAGACAAGGGGATATAGGTAAGGGAGGAGGAGGTTACAGGAGTTATAGAGTGGATAGAAGTGTAGTTAGAGGTCATATCTGAGTGAGGAAGACAAGGGGATATAGGTAAGGGAGGAGGAGGTTACAGGAGTTATAGAGTGGATAGAAGTGTAGTTAGAGGTTATATCTGAGTGAGGAAGACAAGGGGCTATAAGTAAGGGAGGAACAGGTTACAGGAGTTATAGAGTGGATAGAAGTGTAGTTAGAGGTTATATCTGTGTGAGGAAGACATGGCGATATCGTTCAGGGAGGAGGAGGAGGAGGAGGAGGTTACAGGAGTTATAGAGTGGATAGAAGTGTAGTTAGAGGGTATATCTGAGTGAGGAAGACAAGGGGTACAGGCAAGGGAGAAGGAGTTTACAGGACTTATAGATGGGATCGAAGTGTCGTTAGAGGTTATATCTGAGTGAGGAAGACAAGGGGATATAGGTAAGAGTGGAGGAGTTTACAGGAGTTATAAAGTGGATAGAAGTATAGTTAGAGGATATATCTGAGTGAAGGAGGGGCTATAGGTAAGGGGAAGGAGGTTACAGGAGTTATAGAGTCGAGAGAAGTGTAGTTAGAGGTTGTATCCAAGTGAGGAAGACAAGGGGTATAGGTAAGGGAGGAGGAGGTTACAGGAGTTATAGGGTGGATAGTAGTGTAGTTAGAGGGTATATCTGAGTGAGGGAGACCAAGGGATATAGATAAGGGAAGAGGAGGTTACAGGAGTTATAGAGTGGATAGAAGTGTAGTTAGAGGTTATATCTTAGTGAGGAAGACAAGGGGATATAGGTAAGGGAGGAGGTTACAGGAGTTATAGAGTGGATAGAAGTGTAGTTAGAGGTTATATCTGAGTGAGGAAGACAAGGGGATATAGGTAAGGGAGGAGGAGGTTACAGGAGTTATAGAGTGGATAGAAGTGTAGTTAGAGGTTATATCTGAGGGAGGGAGAAAAGGGGATATAGGTAAGAGAGGAGGAGGTTACGTAGTTATAGAGTGGATAGAAGTGTAGTTAGAGGTTATATCTGAGTGAGGCAGAGAAGGTGATATAGGTAAGGAAGGAGGAGGTTACAGAGTTATAGAGTGGACAGAAGTGTAGTTAGAGGTTATATCTGAGTGACGAAGACAAGGGATATAGGTAAGGGAGGAGGAGGTAACAGGAGTTATAGAGTGGATAGAAGTGTAGTTAGAGGTAATATCTGAGTGATTAAGAGAAGGGAATATAGGTAAGGGAGGAGGAGGTTACAGGAGTTATAGAGTGGATAGAAGTGTAGTTAGAGGTTATATCTGAGTGACGAAGACAAGGGATATAGGTAAGGGAGGAGGAGGTTACAGGAGTAATAGAGTGGATAGAAGTTTAGTTAGAAGTTATGTCTGAGTGAGGAAGACAAGGAGATATAGGTAAGGGAGGATCTTACAGGAGTTATCGAGTGGATGGAAGTGTAGTTAGAGGGTATATCTGAGTGACGGAGACAAGGGATATAGGTAAGGGAGGAGGAGGTTACAGGAGTTATAGAGTGGATAGAAGTGTAGTTAGAGGTTATACCTGAGTGATGAAGACAAGGGGATATAGGTAAGGGAGGGAGGTTACAGGAGTTATAGAGTGGATAGAACTGTAATTACAGGTTATACCGGAATGAGGAAGACAAGGGCATACAGGTAAGGAATAAGAAGGTTACAGGAGTTATAGAGTGGATAGAAGTGTAGTTAGAGGTTATATCTGAGTGAGGAAGACAAGGGATATAGGTAAGGGAGGAGGAGGTTACAGGAGTTATAGAGTGGATAGAAGTGTAGTTAGAGGTTATATCTGAGTGAGGAAGACAAGGGATATAGGTAAGGAGGAGGAGGTTACAGGAGTTATAGAGTGGATAGAAGTGTAGTTAGAGGTTATATCTGAGTGAGGAAGACAAGGGATATAGGTAAGGAGGAGGAGGTTACAGGAGTTATAGAGTGGATAGAAGTGTAGTTAGAGGTTATATCTGAGTGAGGAAGACAAGGGATATAGGTAAGGGAGGAGGAGGTTACAGGAGTTATAGAGTGGATAGAAGTGTAGTTAGAGGTTATATCTGAGTGAGGAAGACAAGGGATATAGGTAAGGAGGAGGAGGTTACAGGAGTTATAGAGTGGATAGAAGTGTAGTTAGAGGTTATATCTGAGTGAGGAAGACAAGGGATATAGGTAAGGGGAGGAGGTTACAGGAGTTATAGAGTGGATAGAAGTGTAGTTAGAGGTTATATCTGAGTGAGGAAGACAAGGGATATAGGTAAGGGGAGGAGGTTACAGGAGTTATAGAGTGGATAGAAGTGTAGTTAGAGGTTATATCTGAGTGAGGAAGACAAGGGATATAGGTAGGGAGGAGGAGGTTACAGGAGTTATAGAGTGGATAGAAGTGTAGTTAGAGGTTATATCTGAGTGAGGAAGACAAGGGATATAGGTAAGGAGGAGGTTACAGGAGTTATAGAGTGGATAGAAGTGTAGTTAGAGGTTATATCTGAGTGAGGAAGACAAGGGATATAGGTAAGGGAGGAGGGGGATACAGGAGTTATAGACTGGATAGAAGTGTAGTTAGAGGTTATTTCTGAGTGACGAAGACAAGGGATATAGGTAAGGGAGGTGGAGGTTACAGGAGTTATAGAGTGGATAGAAGTGTAGTTAGTAGGTATATCTGAGTGCAGAAGTCAAGAGGATATAGGTAAGGGAGGAGTAGGTTACAGGAGTTATAGAGTGGATAGAAGTGTAGTTAGAGGTAATATCTGAGTGAGGAAGACAAGGGATATAGGTAAGGGAGGAGGAGGTTACAGGAGTTATAGAGTGGATAGAAGTGTAGTTAGAGGTTATATCTGAGTGAGGAAGACAAGGGAGTATAGGTAAGTGAGGTGTAGGTTACAGGAGTTATAGAGTGGAAAGAAGTGTAGGTAGAGGTTGTATCTGAATAAGGAAGACAAGGGGATATATGTAACGGAGGAGGAGGTACAGGAGATATAGAGTGGATAGAAGTGTAGTTAGAGGTTATATCTCAGTCAGGAAGACAAGGGGCTATAGGTAAAGGAGAGGAGGTTACAGGAGTTATAGAGTGCACAGAAGTGTATTTAGAGGTTATATCTGATTGAGGAAGACAAGGGGATATAGGTAAGGGAGGAGAAGGTTACAGGAGTTATTGAGTGGATAGAAGTGTAGTTAGAGGTTATATCTGAGTGAGGAAGACAAGAGGATAAAGGTAAGGGAGGAGGAGGTTACAGGAGTTAGAGTGGATAGAAGTTTAGTTAGAGGTTATATCTGAGTGAGGAAGACAAGGGGATATAGGTAAGGGAGGAGGAGGTTACAGGAGTTATAGAGTGGATAGAAGTGTAGTTAGAGGTTATATCTGAGTGAGGAAGACAAGGGGATATAGGTAAGGGAGGAGGAGGTTACAGGAGTTATAGAGCGGATAGAAGTGTAGTTAGAGGTTATATCTGAGTGAGGAAGCAAAGGGATATAGGTAAGGGAGGAGGAGGTTACAGGAGTTATAGAGTGGATAGAAGTGTAGTTAGAGGTTATATCTGAGTGAGGAAGACAAGGGATATAGGTAAGGGAGGAGGAGGTTACAGGAGTTATAGAGTGGATAGAAGTGTAGTTAGAGGTTATATCTGAGTGACGAAGACAAGGGATATAGGTAAGGGAGGAGGAGGTTACAGGAGTTATAGAGTGGATAGAAGTGTAGTTAGAGGTTATATCTGAGTGAGGAAGACAAGGGGATATAGGTAAGGGAGGAGGAGGTTACAGGAGATATAGAGTGGATTTAAGTGTAGTTAGTGGTTATATCTGAGTGAGGAAGACAAGGGGATATATGTAAGGGAGGAGGAGGTTACAGGAGTTATAGAGTGGATAGAAGTGTAGTTAGAGGTTATATCTGAGTGAGGAAGACAAGGGGCTATAGGTAAGGGAGGAGGTTACAGGAGTTATAGAGTGGATAGAAGTGTAGTTAGAGGTTATATCTGAGTGAGGAAGACAAGGGATATAGGTAAGGGAGGAGGAGGTTACAGGAGTTATAGAGTGGATAGAAGTGTAGTTAGAGGTTATATCTGAGTGAGGAAGACAAGGGGATATAGGTAAGGGAGGAGGAGGTTACAAGAGTTATAGAGTGGATAGAAGTGTAGTTAGAGGGTATATCTGAGTGAGGAAAACAAAGGGATACAGGCACAGGAGGAGGAGGTTACATGAGTTATAGAGTGGATAGAAGTGTAGTTAGAGGTTATATCTGAGTGAGGAAGACAAGGGGATATAGGTAAGGGAGGAGGTTACAGGAGTTATAGAGTGGATAGAAGTGTAGTTAGAGGTTATATCTGAGTGAGGAAGACAGGGATATAGGTGAGGGAAGAGGAAGTTACAGGAGTTATAGAGTGGATAGAAGTGTAGTTAGAGGTTATATCTGAGTGAGGAAGACAAGGGGATATAGGTAAGGGAACAGGTTACAGGAGTTAGAGAGTGGATAGAAGTGTAGTTAGAGGTTATATCCGAGTGAGGAAGACAAGGGGATATAGGTAAGGAATGAGGAGGCTTCAGGAGTTAGAGAGTGGATCGAAGTGTAGTTTGAAGTTATATCTGAGTGAGGGAGGGGATATAGGTAAGAGAGGAGGAGGTTACAGGAGTTATAGAGTGGACAGAAGTGTAGTTAGAGGTTATATCTGAGTGAGGAAGACAAGGAGGAGGTTACAGGAGTTATAGAGTGGATAGAAGTGTAGTTAGAGGTTATATCTGAGTGAGGAAGACAAGGGGATATAGGTAAGGGAGGAGGAGGTTACAGGAGTTATAGAGTGGATAGAAGTGTAGTTAGAGGTTATATCTGAGTGATGAAGACAAGGCGTATAGGTTAGGGAGGAGGAGGTTACAGGAGTTATAGAGTGGATAGAAGTGTAGTTAGAGGTTATATCTGAGTGAGGAAGACAAGGGGATATAGGTAAGGGAGGAGGAGGTTACAGGAGTTATAGAGTGGATAGAAGTGTAGTTAGAGGTTATATCTGAGTGAGGAAGACAAGGGGATATAGGTAAAGGAGGAGGTTACAGGAGTTATAGAGTGGATAGAAGTGTAGTTAGAGGTTATGTCTGAGTGAGGAAGACAAGGGGATATAGCTAAGGTAGGAGGAGGTTACAGGAGTTATAGAGTGGATAGAAGTGAAGTTAGAGGTTATATCTGAGTGAGGAAGGGGATTAGGTAAGGGAAAGGTAGGTTACAGGAGTTATAGAGTGTATAGAAATGTAGTTAGAGTTTATATCTGAGTGAGCGAGACAAGGGGATATAGGTAAGGGAGGAGGAGGTTACAGAGTTATAGAGTGGATAGAAGTGTAGTTAGAGGTTATATCTGAGTGAGGAAGACAAGGGGATATAGGTAAGGGAGGAGGTTACAGGAGTTATAGAGTGGATAGAAGTGTAGTTAGAGGTTATATCTGAGTGAGGAAGACAAGGGGATATAGGTAAGGGAGGAGGAGGTTACAGGAGTTATAGAGTGGATAGAAGTGTAGTTAGAGGTTATATCTGAGTGAGGAAGACAAGGGATATAGGTAAGGGAGGAGGAGGTTACAGGAGTTATAGAGTGGATAGAAGTGTAGTTAGAGGTTATATCTGAGTGAGGAAGACAAAGGGATATAGGTAAGGGAGGAGGAGGTTACAGGAGTTATAGAGTGGATAGAAGTGTAGTTAGAGGTTATATCTGAGTGAGGAAGACAAGGGGATATAGGTAAGGGAGGAGGAGGTTACAGGAGTTATAGAGTGGATAGAAGTGTAGTTAGAGGTTATATCTGAGTGAGGAAGACAAGGGTATGCAGGTAAGGGAGGAGGAGGTTACAGGAGTTATAGAGTGGATAGAAGTGTAGTTAGAGGTTATATCTGAGTGAGGAAGACAAGGGGATATAGGTAAGGGAGGAGGTTACAGGAGTTATAGAGTGGATAGAAGTGTAGTTAGAGGTTATATCTGAGTGAGGTAGACAAGGGGATATAGGTAAGGGGAGGAGGTTACAGGAGTTTTAGAGTGTATAAAAATGTATTTAGAGGTTTTATCTGGGTGAGGGAGACAAGGGATATAGGTAAGGAGGAGGTTACAGGAGTTATAGAGTGGATAGAAGTGTAGTTAGAGGTTATATCTGAGTGAGGAAGACAAGGGATATAGGTAAGGAGGAGGAGGTTACAGGAGTTATAGAGTGGATAGAAGTGTAGTTAGAGGTTATATCTGAGTGAGGAAGACAAGGGATATAGGTAAGGAGGAGGAGGTTACAGGAGTTATAGAGTGGATAGAAGTGTAGTTAGAGGTTATATCTGAGTGAGGAAGACAAGGGATATAGGTAAGGAGGAGGAGGTTACAGGAGTTATAGAGGGGATAGAAGTGTAGTTAGAGGTTATATCTGAGTGAGGAAGACAAGAGGAAATAGGTAAGGAGGAGGAGGTTACAGGAGTTATAGAGTAGATAGAAGTGTAGTTAGAGGTTATATCTGAGTGAGGAAGACAAGGGGATATAGGTAAGGGAGGAGGTTACAGGAGTTATAGAGTGGATAGAAGTGTAGTTAGAGGTTATATCTGACTGAGGGAGACAAGGGGATATAGGTAAGGGAGGAGGAGGTTACAGGAGTTATAGAGTGGATAGAAGTGTAGTTAGAGGTTATATCTGCGTGAGGAAGGGGATATAGGTAAGGGAGGAGGTTACATGAGTTATAGAGTGGATAGAAGTGTAGTTAGAGGTTATATCTGAGTGAGGAAGACAAGGGGATATAGGTAAGGGAGGAGGAGGTTACAGGAGTTATAGAGTGGATAGAAGTGTAGTTAGAGGTTATATCTGAGTGAGGAAGACAAGGGTTATAGGTAAGGGAGGAGGAGGTTACAGGAGTTATAGAGTGGATAGAAGTGTAGTTAGAGGTTATATCTGAGTGAGGAAGACAAGGGGATATAGGTAAGGGAGGAGGAGGTTACAGGAGTTATAGAGTGGATAGAAGTGTAGTTAGAGGTTATATCTGAGTGAGGAAGATGAGGGGATATAGGTATGGGAGGAGGAGGTTACAGGAGTTATAGAGTGGATAGAAGTGTAGTTAGAGGTTATATCTGAGTGAGGAAGACAAGGGGATATAGGTAAGGGAGGAGGAGGTTACAGGAGTTATAGAGTGGATAGAACTGTAGCTAGAGGTTATATCTGAATGAGGAACACAAGGGGGTATAGGTAAGGGAGGAAGAGGTTGCAGGAGTTATAGAGAGGATAGAAGTGTAGTTAGAGGTTATATCTGAGTGAGGAAGACAAGGGGATATAGGTAAGGGATGAGGAGGTTACAGGAGTTATAGAGTGGATAGAAGTGTAGTTAGAGGTTTTATCTGAGTGAGGAAGACAAGGATACAGGTAAGGGAGGAAGAGGTTACAGGAGTTATAGAGTGGATAGAAGTGTAGTTAGAGGTTATATCTGAGTGAGGAAGACAAGGGATATAGGGACGAGGAAGTTACAGACGTTATAGAGTGGATAGAAGTGTAGTTAGAGGTTATATCTGAGTGAGGAAGACAAAGGGATATAGGTAAGGGAGGAGGAGGTTACAGGAGTTATAGAGTGGATAGAAGTGCAGTTAGAGGTTATATCTGAATGAGGAAGACGGGGATATATGTAAGGAAGGAGGTTACAGGAGTTATAGAGTGGATAGAAGTGTAGTTAGAGGTTATATCTGAGTGAGGAAGACAAGGGGATATAGGTAAGGGAGGAGGAGGTTACAGGAGTTATAGAGTGGATAGAAGTGTAGTTAGAGGTTATATCTGAGTGAGGAAGGGGATATAGGTAAGGGAGGAGGAGGTTACAGGAGTTATAGAGTGGATAGAAGTGTAGTTAGAGGTTATATCTGAGTGAGGAAGACAAGGGGATATAGGTAAGGGAGGAGGAGGTTACAGGAGTTATAGGGTGGATAGAAGTGTAGTTAGAGGTTATATCTGAGTGAGGAAGACAAGGGGATATAGGTAAGGGAGGAGGTTACAGGAGTTATAGAGTGGATAGAAGTGTAGTTAGAGGTTATATCTGAGTGAGGAAGACAAGGGGATATAGGTAAGGGAGGAGGAGGTTACAGGAGTTATAGAGTGGATAGAAGTGTAGTTAGAGGTTATATCTGAGTGAGGAAGACAAGGGGATATAGGGAGAAGGCAGTTACAGGAGTTATAGAGTGGATAGAAGTGTAGTTAGAGGTTATATCTGAGTGAGGAAGACAAGGGGATATAGGTAAGGGAGGAGGAGGTTACAGGAGTTACAGAGTGGATAGAAGTGTAGTTAGAGGTTATATCTGAGTGAGGAAGAGAAAAGTATATAGGTAAGGGAGGAGGTTACAGGAGTTATAGAGTGGATAGAAGTGTAGTTAGAGGTTATATCTGAGTGAGGAAGACAAGGGGATATAGGTAAGGGAGGAGGAGGTTACAGGAGTTATAGAGTGGATAGAAGTGTAGTTAGAGGTTATATCTGAGTGAGGAAGACAAGTGGATATAGGTAAGGGAGGAGGTTACGGAGTTATAGAGTGGATAGAAGTGTAGTTAGAGGTTATATCTGAGCGAGGAAGACGAGGGGTATAGAGGTAAGGGAGGAGGTTACATGAGTTATAGAGTGGATAGAAGTGTAGTTAGAGGTTATATCTGAGTGAGGAAGACAAGGGGATATAGGTAAGGGAGGAGGAGGTTACAGGAGTTATAGAGAGGATAGAAGTGCTGTTAGAAGTTATATCTGAGTAAGGAAGACAAGGGATATAGGTAAGGAGGAGGAGGTTACAGGAGTTATAGAGTGGATAGAAGTGTAGTTAGAGGTTATATCTGAGTGAGGAAGACAAGGGGAGATAGGGAAGGGAGGAGGTTACAGGAGTTATAGAGTGGATAGAAGTGTAGCTATAGGTTATATCTGAGTGTGGAAGGCAAGGCGATATAGGTAAGGGAGGAGGGTGTTACAGGAATTATAGAGTGGATAGAAGTGTAGTTAGAGGTTATATCTGAGTGAGGAAGACAAGGGGATATAGGTAAGGGAGGAGGAGGTTACAGGAGTTATAGAGTGGATAGAAGTGTAGTTAGAGGTTGTATCTGAGTGAGGAAGACAAGGGGATATAGGTAAGGGAGGAGGAGGTTACAGGAGATATGGAGTGGATAGAAGTGTAATAAGAGGTTATATCTGAGTGAGGAAGACAAGGGGATATAGGTATAAGAGGAAGAGGTTACAGGGGTTATGGAGTGGATAGAAGTGTTTTTAGAGGTTATAAATGAGTGAGGAAGACAAGGAGATTTAGGTGAGGGAGGAGGAGGTTACAGAAGTTATAGAGTGGATAGAAGTGTAGTTAGAGGTTATATCTGAGTGAGGAATACAAGGGATATAGGTAAGGGAGGAGGAGGTGTCAGGGGTTATAGAGTGGACAGAAGTGTAGTTAGAGGTTATATCTGAGTGAGGAAGACAAGGGTTATAGGTAAGGGAGGAGGAGGTTACAGGAGTTATAGAGTGGGTAGAAGTGTAGTTAGAGGTTATATCTGAGTGAGGAAGACAAGGGGATATAGGTAAGGGAGGAGGAGGTTACAGGAGTTATAGAGTGGATAGAAGTGTAGTTAGAGGTTATATCTGAGTGAGGAAGACAAGGGATATAGGTAAGGGAGGAGGAGGTTACAGGAGTTATAGAGTGGATAGAAGTGTAGTTAGAGGTTATATCTGAGTGAGGAAGACAAGGGGATATAGGTAAGGGAGGAGGAGGTTACAGGAGTTATAGAGTGGATAGAAGTGTAGTTAGAGGTTATGTCTGAGTGAGGAAGACAAGGGGATATAACTAAGGTAGGAGGAGGTTACAGGAGTTATAGAGTGGATAGAAGTGAAGTTAGAGGTTATATCTGAGTGAGGAAGACAAGGGGATTAGTTAAGGGAAAGGTAGGTTACAGGAGTTATAGAGTGTATAGAAATGTAGTTAGATGTTATATCCCAGTGAGGAAGACAAGGGGATATAGGTAAGTGAGAAGGAGGTTACAAGAGTTATAGAGTGGATAGAAGTGTAGTTAGAGGTTATATCTGAGTGAGGAAGACAAGGGGATATAGGTAAGGGAGGAGGAGGTTACAGGAGTTATAGAGTGGATAGAAGTGTAGTTAGAGGTTATATCTGAGTGAGGAAGACAAGGGGATAAAGGTAAGGGAGGAGGAGGTTACAGGAGTTATAGAGTGGATAGAAGTGTAGTTAGAGGTTATATCTGAGTGAGGAAGACAAGGGGATATAGGTAAGGGAGGAGGTTACAGGAGTTATAGAGTGGATAGAAGTGTAGTTAGAGGTTATATCTGAGTGAGGAAGACAAGGGAATATAGGTAAGGAAGGAGGAGGTTACAGGATTTATAGAATGGATAGAAGTGCAGTTTGAGGTTTATCTGAGTGATGATGACAAGGGATATAGGTAAGGAGGAGGAGGTTACAGGAGTTATAGAGTGGATAGAAGTGTAGTTAGAGGTTATATCTGAGTGAGGAAGACAAGGGATATAGGTAAGGGAGGAGGTTACAGGAGTTATAGAGTGGATAGAAGTGTAGTTAGAGGTTATATCTGAGTGAGGAAGACAAGGGATATAGGTAAGGGAGGAGGAGGTTACAGGAGTTATAGAGTGGATAGAAGTGTAGTTAGAGGTTATATCTGAGTGAGGAAGACAAGGGATATAGGTAAGGGAGGTTACAGGAGTTATAGAGTGGATAGAAGTGTAGTTAGAGGTTATATCTGAGTGAGGAAGACAAGGGATATAGGTAGGGAGGAGGAGGTTACAGGAGTTATAGAGTGGATAGAAGTGTAGTTAGAGGTTATATCTGAGTGAGGAAGACAAGGGATATAGGTAAGGAGGAGGTTACAGGAGTTATAGAGTGGATAGAAGTGTAGTTAGAGGTTATATCTGAGTGAGGAAGACAAGGGATATAGGTAAGGGAGGAGGAGGTTACAGGAGTTATAGAGTGGATAGAAGTGTAGTTAGAGGTTATATCTGAGTGAGGAAGACAAGGGATATAGGTAAGGGAGGAGGAGGTTACAGGAGTTATAGAGTGGATAGAAGTGTAGTTAGAGGTTATATCTGAGTGAGGAAGACAAGGGATATAGGTAAGGAGGAGGAGGTTACAGGAGTTATAGAGTGGATAGAAGTGTAGTTAGAGGTTATATCTGAGTGAGGAAGACAAGGGATAGGTAAGGGAGGAGGAGGTTACAGGAGTTATAGAGTGGATAGAAGTGTAGTTGAAGTTTTTATCTGGGTGAGGACGTCAAGTGGATATAGGTATGAGGGGAGGAGGTTACAGGAGTTATAGAGTGGATACAAGTGTAGTTAGAGGTTATATCTGAGTGAGGAAGACAAGGGGATATAGGTAAGGGAGGAGGAGGTTACAGGAGTTATAGAGTGGATAGAAGTGTAGTTAGAGGTTATATCTGAGTGAGGAGGACATAGCGATATAGGTGAGAAGGAGGTTACAGTATTGATAGAGTGGACAGAAGTGTAGTTACAGGTTATATCAGAGTTAGGAAAACAAGAGGTATAGGTAAGGGAGTAGGAGGTTACAGGAGTTATAGACTGGATGGAAGTATAGTTAGAGGTTATAACTGAGTAAGGAAGACAAGGTATATAGGTAAGGGAGTAGGTTACAAGAGTTATAAAGTGGATAGAAGTGTAGTTAGAGGTTATATCTGAGTGAGGAAGACAAGGGGATATAGGTAAGGGAGGAGGAGGTTACAGGAGTTATAGAGTGGATAGAAGTGTAGTTAGAGGTTATATCTGAGTGAGGAAGACAAGGGGATATAGGTAAGGGATGAGGAGGTTACAGGAGTTATAGAGTGGATAGAAGTGTAGTTAGAGGTTTTATCTGAGTGAGGAAGATGAGGGGATATATGTTAGGGACGAGGAAGTTACAGACGTTATAGAGTGGATAGAAGTGTAGTTAGAGGTTATATCTGAGTGAGGCAGACAAGGGGATATAGGTAAGGGAGGAGGTTACAGGAGTTATAGAGTGGATAGAAGTGTAGTTAGAGGTTATATCTGAATGAGGGAGGGGATATAGGTAAGGGCAATGTAAGTTGCAGGTGTTATAGACTGGATAGAAGTGTAGTTAGAGGTTATATCTGAGTGAGGAAGACAAGGGGATATAGGTGAGGGAGGAGGAGGTTACATGAGTTACAGAGTGGATAGAAGTGTAGTTAGAGGTTATATCTGAGTGAGGAAGACAAGGGGATATAGGTAAGGGAGGAGGAGGTTACAGGAGTTATAGAATGGGTAGAAGTGTAGTTAGAGGTTATATCTGAGTGAGGGAGACAAGAGGATATAGGAAAGGGAGAACGTTACAGGAGTTATAGAGTGGATAGAAGTGTAGTTAGACGTTATATCTGCGTGAGGAAGACATGGGATATAGGTAAGGGATTAGGAGGTTACAGGAGTTATAGAGAGGACAGAAGTGAAGTTAGAGGTTATATCTGAGTGAGGAAGACAAGGGATATAGGTAAGGGAGGAGGAGGTTACGGAATTATGGAGTGGATAGAAGTGTAGTTATAAGTTATGTCTGAGTGAAGAAGACAAGGGGATATAGCTAAGGTAGGAGGAGGTTACAGGAGTTATAAAGTGGATAGAAGTGAAGTTAGAGTTTATATCTGAGTGAGCGAGACAAGGGGATATAGGTAAGGGAGGAGGAGGTTACAGAGTTATAGAGTGGATAGAAATGTAGTTAAAGTTTATATCTTAGTGAGGAAGACAAGGTAATATAGGTAAGGGAGGTGGAGGTTACAGGAGTTATAGAGTGGATTGAAGTGAAGTTATTGATTGTATCTGAATAAGGAAGACAAGGGGATATATGTAACGGAGGAGGAGGTACAGGAGATATAGAGTGGATAGAAGTGTAGTTAGAGGTTATATCTCAGTCAGGAAGACAAGGGGGCTATAGGTAAGGGAGAGGAGGTTACAGGAGTTATAGAGTGCACAGAAGTGTATTTAGAGGTCATATCTGATTGAGGAAGACAAGGGGATATAGGTAAGGGAGGAGGTTACAGGAGTTATAGAGTGGATAGAAGTGTAGTTAGAGGTTATATCTGAGTGAGGAAGACAAGGAGATATAGGTAAGGGAGGAGGTTACAGGAGTTATAGAGTGGATAGAAGTGTAGTTAGAGGGTATATCTGAGTGAGAAAGACAAGAGGATATAGCGATATAGGTAAGGGAGGAGGTTACAGGAGGTTATAGAGTGGATAGAAGTGTAGTTAGAGGTTATATCTGAGTGCGAGAGACAAGGGGATATAGGTAAGGTAGGAGGAGGTTACATGAGTTATAGAGTGGATAGAAGTATAGTTAGAGGTTATATCTGAGTGAGGAAGACAAGGGATAATAGGTAAGGGAGGAGGAGGTTACATGAGTTATAGAGTGGATAGAAGTGTAGTTAGAGGTTATATCTGAGTGAGGAAGACAAGGGGATATAGGTAAGCGAGGAGGTTACAGGAGTTATAGAGTGGATAGAAGTGTAGTTAGAGGTTATATCTGAGTGAGGAAGACAAGGGGATATAGGTAAGCGAGGAAGAGATTACAGGAGTTATAGAGTGGATAGAAGTGTAGTTAGAGGTTATATCTGAGTGAGAAAGTCAAGGGGCTATAGGTAAGGGAGGAGGTAACAGGAGTTAGAGTGGATAGAATTTTCGTTAGAGGTTATATCTGAGTGAGGGAGACAAGAGGATATAGGAAAGGGAGGAGGAGGTTACAGGAGTTATAGAGTGGATAGAAGTGTAGTTAGACGTTATATCTGCGTGAGGAAGACATGGGATATAGGTAAGGGATTAGGAGGTTACAGGAGTTATAGAGAGGACAGAAGTGAAGTTAGAGGTTATATCTGAGTGAGGACGATAAGGGATATAGGTAAGGGAGGAGGAGGTTACATGAGTTATAGAGTGGATAGAAGTGTAGTTAGAGGTTATATCTGAGTGAGGAAGACAAGGGGATATAGGTAAGGGAGGAGGTTACAGGAGTTATAGAGTGGATAGAAGTGTAGTTAGAGGTTATATCTGAGTGAGGAAGACAAGGGGATATAGGTAAGGGAGGAGGAGGTTACAGGAGTTATAGAGTGGATAGAAGTGTAGTTAGAGGTTATATCAGAGTGAGTAAGGCAAGGAGATATAGGTTAGGGAGGAGGAGGTTACAGTAGTTATGGAGTGGATAGAAGTGTAGTTATAAGTTATATCTGAGTGAGGAATACAAGGGCTATAGGTAAGGGAGGAGAAGGTTACAGGAGTTATAGAGTGGATAGAAGTGTAGTTAGAGGTTATATCTGAGTGAGGAAGACAAGGGGATATAGGTAAGGGAGGAGGTTACAGGAGTTATAGAGTGGATAGAAGTGTAGTTAGAGGTTATATCTGAGTGAGGAAGACAAGGGGATATAGGTAAGGGAGGAGGAGGTTACAGGAGTTATAGAGTGGATAGAAGTGTAGTTAGAGGTTATATCTGAGTGAGGAAGACAAGGGGATATAGGTAAGGGAGGAGGATGTTACAGGAGTTATAGAGTGGATAGAACTGTAGTTAGAGGTTATATCTGAGTGAGGAAGACAAGGGGATACAAGTAAGGGAGAGGGAGGTTATAGGAGTTATAGGGTGGATAGAAGTGTAGTTAGAGGTTGTATCTGAATGAGGAAAATGAGGTGATATAGGTAAGGAAGGAGGAGCTTACAAGAGTTATAGAGTGGAAAGAAGAGTTGTTAGAGGTTATATCTTTGTGAGGAAGACAAGGGGATCTAAGTAAGGCAGGAGGAGGTTACAATATTATAGAGTGGATAGAAGTGTAGTTAGAGGTTATGTCTGAGTGAGGAAGACAAGGGATATAAGTAAGGGAGGAGGAGGTTACAGGAGTTATAGAGTGGATAGAAGTGTAGTTAGAGGTTATATCTGAGTGAGGAAGACAAGGGGATATAGGTAAGGGAGGATAAGATTATAGGAGTTATCGAGTGGATAGAAGTGTAGTTAGAGGTTATATCTGAGTGAGGAAGACAAGGGGATAAAGGTAAGGGAGGAGGTTACAGGAGTTATAGAGTGGCTAGAAGTGTAGTTAGAGGTTTTATCTGAGTGAGGAAGACATAGCGATATAGGTAAGGGAGGAGGTGGTTAAAGGAGTTATAGAGTGGATAGAAGTGTAGTTAGACATTATATCTGAGTGAGGAAGACAAGGGGTACAGGTAAGGGAGGAGGAGGTTACAGGAGTTATAGAGTGGATAGAAGTGTAGTTAGAGGTTATATCTGAGTGAGGGAGACAATGGGATATAGGTAAGGAGGAGGCAGTTACAGGAGTTGTAGAGTAGATAGAAGTGTAGTTAGAGGTTATATCTGAGTGAGGGAGACAGGGGATATGGGTAAGGGAGGAGGAGGTTACAGGAGTTATAGAGTGGATAGAAGTCTAGTTAGAGGTTATATCTGAGTGAGGAAGACAAGGGATATAGGTAAGGGGAGGAGGTTACAGGAGTTATAGAGTGGATAGAAGTGTAGTTAGAGGTTATATCTGAGTGAGGAAGACAAGGGATATAGGTAAGGAGGAGGAGGTTACAGGAGTTATAGAGTGGATAGAAGTGTAGTTAGAGGTTATATCTGAGTGAGGAAGACAAGGGATATAGGTAAGGAGGAGGTTACTGGAGTTATAGAGTGGAGACAAGTGTAGTTATTGGTTATATTTGAGTGAGGAAGACAAGGGGTATAGGTAACGGAGGAGGTTACAGGAGTTATAGAGTGGATAGAAGTGTAGTTAGAGGTTATATCTTAGTGAGAAAGACAAGGGATATAGGTAAGGAGGAGGAGGTTACAGGAGTTATAGAGTGGATAGAAGTGTAGTTAGAGGTTATATCTGAGTGAGGAAGACAAGGGATATAGGTAAGGAGAAGGAGGTTACTGGAGTTATAGAGTGGATAGAAGTGTAATTAGAGGTTATATCTGAGTGAGGAAGAGAAGGGAATCTAGGTAAGGGAGGAGGAGGTTAAAGTGTTGTAGAGTGGATAGAAGTTTAGTTAGAGGTTATGTCTGAGTGAGGAAGACAAGGGGATATAGGTAAGGAAGGAGGAGGTTACAGGAATTATAGAGTGGATAGAAGTGTAGTTCGAGGTTATATTTGAGTGAGGAAGACAAGGGATATAGGTAAGGGAGGAGGTTACTGGAGTTATAGAGTGGATAGAAGTGTAGTTAGATGTTATACCTGAGTGAGGAAGACAAGGGGATATATGTAAGGGAGGAGGAGGTTACAGGAGTTATAGAGTGGATAGAAGTGTAGTTAGAGGTTATATCTGAGTGAGGAAGACAAGGGATATAGGTAAGGGAGGAGGAGGTTACAGGAGTTATAGAGTGGATAGAAGTGTAGTTAGAGGTTATATCTGAGTGAGGAAGACAAGGGATATAGGTAAGGGAGGTGGATGTTACAGGAGTTAAAGAGTAGATAGAAGTGTAGTTAGAGGTTATATCTGAGTGAGGAAGACAAGGTGATATAGGTAAGGAGGAGGAGGTTACAGGAGTTATAGAGTGGATAGAAGTGTAGTTAGAGGTTATATCTGAGTGAGGAAGACAAGGGATATAGGTAAGGAGGAGGAGGTTACAGAGTTATAGAGTGGATAGAAGTTTAGTTAGAGGTTATATCTGAGTGAGGAAGATGAGGGATATAGGTAAGGGAGGAGGAGGTTACAGGAGTTATAGAGTGGATAGAAGTGTAGTTAGAGGTTATATCTGAGTGAGGAAGACAAGGGGTATAGGTAAGGGAGAAGGATGTTACAGGAGGTATAGAGTGGATAGAAGTGTAGGTAGAGGTTATATCTGAGTTAGGAAGACAAAGAGATATAGGTAAGGGAGGGGGATGTTACAGGTGTTATAGAGTGGATAGAAGTGTAGTTAGAGGTTATATCTGAGTGAGGAAGACAAGGGGATATAGTAAAAGGAGGAGGAGGTTACAGGAGTTATAGAGTGGAAAGAAGTGTAGTTAGAGGTTATATATGAGGGAGGAAGACATGGGGATATAGGTGAAAGAGGAGGAGGTTACAGGAGTTATAGAGTGGATAGAAGTGTAGTTAGAGGTTATATCTGAGTGAGGAAGACAAGGGGATATAGGTAAGGGAGGAGGAGGTTACAGGAGTTATAGAGTGGATAGAAGTGTAGTTAGAGGTTATATCTGAGGGAGGAAGACAAGAGGTATAGGTAAGGGAGTAGGAGGTTATAGGTGTTATAGACTGGATGGAAGTGTAGTTAGAGGTTATATCTGAGTGAGAAAGACAAGGAGATATAGGTAAGCGTTGAGGTTACAGGAGTTATAGAGTGGGTAGAAGTGTAGTTAGAGGTTATATCTGAGTGAGCAAGACAAGGGGATATAGGTAAGGGAGGAGGTTACAGGAGTTATAGAGTGGATAGAAGTGTAGTTAGAGGTTATATCTGAGTGAGGAAGACAAGGGGATATAGGTAAGGGAGGAGGAGGTTACAGGAGTTATAGAGTGGATAGAAGTGTAGTTAGAGGTTATATCTGAGTGAGGAAGACAAGGGGATATAGGTAAGGGAGGAGGTTACAGGAGTTATAGAGTGGATAGAAGTGTAGTTAGAGGTTATATCTGAGTGAGGAGACAAGGGGATATAGGTAAGGGAGGAGGAGGTTACAGGAGTTATAGAGTGGATAGAAGTGTAGTTAGAGGTTATATCTGAGTGAGGAAGACAAGGGATATAGGTAAGGGAGGAGGAGTTTACAGGAGTTATAGGGTGGACAGAAGTGTAGTTAGAGGTTATATCTGAGTGAGGGAGACAAGGGGATATAGGTAAGGGAGGAGGAGGTTACAGGAGTTATAGAGTGGATAGAAGTGTAGTTAGAGGTTATATCTGAGTGAGGAAGACAAGGGGTATAGAGGTAAGTGAAAAGGTTACATGAGTTATAGAGTGGATAGAAGTGTAGTTAGAGGTTATATCTGAGTGAGGAAGACAAGGGGATATAGGTAAGAGAGGAGGAGGTTACAGGAGTTATAGAGTGGATAGAAGTGTAGTTAGAGGTTATATCTGAGTGAGGAAGACAAGGGATATAGGTAAGGGAGAAGGAGGTTACAGGAGTTATAGAGTGGATCGAAGTGTAGTTAGAGGTTATATCTGAGTGAGGACAACAAGGGGATATAGGTAAGGGAGGAGGAGGTTACAGGAGTTATAGAGTGGATAGAAGTGTAGTTAGAGGTTATATCTGAGTGAGGAAGACAAGGGGATATAGTAAAAGGAGGAGGAGGTTACAGGAGTTATAGAGTGGATAGAACTGTAGCTAGAGGTTATATCTGAGTGAGGAAGACAAGGGGATACAGGTACGGGAGGAGGAGGTTACATGAGTTATAGAGTGGATAGAAGTGTAGTTAGAGGTTATATCTGAGTGAGGAAGACAAGGGGATATAGGTAAGGGATGAGGAGGTTACAGGAGTTATAGAGTGGATAGAAGTGTAGTTAGAGGGTATATCTGAGTGAGTAAGACAAAGGATATAGGTAAGGGAGGAGGAGGTTACAGGAGTTATAGAGTGGCTAGAAGTGTAGTTAGAGGTTATATCTGAGTGAGGAAGACAAGGGGATATAGGTAAGGGAGGAGGAGGTTACAGGAGTTATAGAGTGGATAGAAGTGTAGTTAGAGGTTATATCTGAGTGAGGAAGACAAGGGGATATAGGTAAGGGAGGAGGAGGTTACAGGAGTTATAGAGTGGATAGAAGTGTAGTTAGAGGTTATATCTGAGTGAGGAAGACAAGGGGATATAGGTAAGGGAGGAGGAGGTTACTGGAGTTAGAGAGTGGATAGAAGTGTAGTTAGTAATTATATCTGAGTGTGGAAGACAAGGGGATATAGGTAAGTAAGGAGGAAGTTACAGAAGTTATAGAGTGGATAGAAGTGTAGTTAGAGGTTATATCTGAGTGAGGAAGACAAGGGGATATAGGTAAGGGAGGAGGAGGTTACAGGAGTTATAGAGTTGATAGAAGTGTAGTTAGAGGTTATATCTGAGTGAGGAGACAAGGGGATATAGGTAAGGGAGGAGGAGGTTACAGGAGTTATAGAGTGGATAGAAGTGTAGTTAGAGGTTATATCTGAGTGAGGAAGACAAGGGATATAGGTAAGGGATGTGGAGATTACAGAGTTATGGAGTATATATAAGTGTAGCTAGAGGTTATATCTGAGTGAGGAAGATGAGAGGGTATAGGTATGGGAGGAGGAGGTTACAGGAGTTATAGAGTGGATAGAAGTGTAGTTAGAGGTTATATCTTAGTGAGGAAGACAAGGGGATATAGGTAAGGGAGGAGGATACAGGAGTTATAGTGTGGATAGAAGTATAGTTAGAGATTATTTCTGCGTGAGGAAAAAAAGAGGATATAGGTAAGGGAGGAGGTTACAGGAGTTGTAGAGTGGATTGAAGTGTAGTTAGTGGTTGTATCTGAATAAGGAAGACAAGGGGATATAAGTAACGGAGGAGCAGGTTACAGGAGTTATAGAGTGGATAGAAGTGTAGTTAGAGGTTATATCTGAGTGAGGAAGACAAGGGGATATAGGTATAAGAGGAGGACGTTACAGAAGTTATGGAGTGGATAGAAGTGTAGTTAGAGGTTATATCTGAGTGAGGAAGACAAGGGGATATAGGTAAGGGAGGAGGAGGTTACAGGAGTTATAGAGTGGATAGAAGTGTAGTTAGAGGTTATATCTGAGTGAGGAAGACAAAGGGATATAGGTAAGGGAGGAGGAGGAGGTTACAGGAGTTATAGAGTGGATAGAAGTGTAGTTAGAGGTTATATCTGAGTGAGGAAGACAAGGGGATATAGGTAAGGGAGGAGGAGGTTACAGGAGTTATAGAGTGGATAGAAGTGTAGTTAGAGGTTATATCTGAGTGAGGAAGGGGATATAGGTAAGGGAGGAGGAGGTTACAGGAGTTATAGAGTGGATAGAAGTGTAGTTAGAGGTTATATCTGAGTGAGGAAGACAAGGGATATGGGTAAGGGAGGAGGTTACAAGAGTTATAGAGTGGATAGAAGTGTAGTTAGAGGTTATATCTGAGTGAGGAAGACAAGGGGATATAGGTAAGGGAGGAGGAGGTTACAGGAGTTATAGAGTGGATAGAAGTGTAGTTAGAGGTTATATCTGAGTGAGGAAGACAAGGGGATATAGGTAAGGGAGGAGGAGGTTACAGGAGTTATAGAGTGGATAGAAGTGTAGTTAGAGGTTATATCTGAGTGAGGAAGACAAGGGGATATAGGTAAGGAGAAGGAGGTTACAGGATTTATAGAGTGGATAGAAGTGTAGTTAGAGGTTATATCTGAGTGAGGAAGACAAGGGATATAGGTAAGGAAGAAGAAGGTTACAGGAGTTATAGAGTGGATAGAAGTGTAGTTAGAGGTTATATCTGAGTGAGGGAGGGGATATAGGTAAGGGAGGAGGAGGTTACAGGAGTTATAGAGTGGATAGAAGTGTAGTTAGAGGTTATATCTGAGTGAGGAAGACAAGGGGATATAGGTAAGGGAGGAGGTTACAGGAGTTATAGAGTGGATAGAAGTGTAGTTAGAGGTTATATCTGAGTGAGGAAGACAAGGGGATATAGGTAAGGGAGGAGGAGGTTACAGGAGTTATAGAGTGGATAGAAGTGTAGTTAGAGGTTATATCTGAGTGAGGAAGACAAGGGGTATAGGTAAGGGAGAAGGAGGTTACAGGAGTTATAGAGTGGACAGAAGTGTAGTTAGAGGTTATATCTGAGTGAGGAAGACAAGGGAATATAGGTAAGGAAGGGGAGGTTACGGAGTTATAGAGTGGAGAGAAGTGTAGTTAGAGGTTATATCTGAGTGAGGAAGACAAGGGGATATAGGTAAGAGAGGAGGAGGTTACAGGAGTTATAGAGTGGATAGAAGTGTAGTTAGAGGTTATATCTGAGTGAGGAAGACAAAGGGGTACAGGTAAGAGAGGAGGACGTTACAGGAGTTATAGAGTGGATAGAAGTGTAGTTAGAGGTTAGATCTGAGTGAAGAAGACAAGGGGTGTAGGTAAGGTAGGAGCAGGTTACAGGAGTTACACAGTGGATAGAAGTGTAGTTAGAGGTTATATCTGAGTGAGGGGGAGAGGGGGATATAGGTAAGGGAGGAGGAGGTTACAGGAGTTATAGAGTGGATAGAAGTGTAGTTAGAGGTTATATCTGAGTGAGGAAGACAAGGGGATATAGGTAAGGGAGGAGGAGGTTACAGGAGTTATAGAGTGGATAGAAGTGTAGTTAGAGGTTATATCTGAGTGAGGAAGACAAGGGGATATAGGTAAGGGAGGAGGAGGTTACAGGAGTTATAGAGTGGACAGAAGTGTAGTTAGAGGTTATATCTGAGTGAGGAGACAAGGGATATAGGTAAGGAGAGAAGGTTACAGGAGTTATAGAGTGGATAGAAGTGTAGTTAGAGGTTATATCTGAGTGAGGAAGACAAGGGGATATAGGTAAGGGAGGAGGTTACAGGAGTTATAGAGTGGATAGAAGTGTAGTTAGAGGTTATATCTGAGTGAGAAAGACAAGGGATATAGGTAAGGGAGGAGGAGGTTACAGGAGTTATAGAGTGGATAGAAGTGTAGTTAGAGGTTATATCTGAGTGACGAAGACAAGGGATATAGGTAAGGGAGGAGGAGGTTACAGGAGTTATAGATTGGACAGAAGTGTAGTTAGAGGTTATATCTGAGTGAGGAAGACAAGGTGCTATAGGTACAGGAGTAGGAGGTTACAGGAGTTATAGAGTGGATAGAAGTGTAGTTAGAGGTTATATCTGAGTGACGAAGACAAGGGATATAGGTAAGGGAGGAGGAGGTTACAGGAGTTATAGAGTGGATAGAAGTGTAGTTAGAGGTTATATCTGAGTGAGGAAGACAAGGGATATAGGTAAGGGAGGAGGAGGTTACAGGAGTTATAGAGTGGATAGAAGTGTAGTTAGAGGTTATATCTGAGTGAGGAAGACAAGGGATATAGGTAAGGGAGGAGGAGGTTACAGGAGTTATAGAGTGGATAGAAGTGTAGTTAGAGGTTATATCTGAGTGAGGAAGACAAGGGATATAGGTAAGGAGGAGGAGGTTACAGGAGTTATAGAGTGGATAGAAGTGTAGTTAGAGGTTATATCTGAGTGAGGAAGACAAGGGATATAGGTAAGGAGGAGGAGGTTACAGGAGTTATAGAGTGGATAGAAGTGTAGTTAGAGGTTATATCTGAGTGAGGAAGACAAGGGATATAGGTAAGGAGGAGGTTACAGGAGTTATAGAGTGGATAGAAGTGTAGTTAGAGGTTATATCTGAGTGAGGAAGACAAGGGATATAGGTAAGGGAGGAGGAGGTTACAGGAGTTATAGAGTGGATAGAAGTGTAGTTAGAGGTTATATCTGAGTGAGGAAGACAAGGGATATAGGTAAGGGAGAGGAGGTTACAGGAGTTATAGAGTGGATAGAAGTGTAGTTAGAGGTTATATCTGAGTGAGGAAGATGAGGGGTATAGGTATGGGAGGAGTAGGTTACAGGAGTTATAGAGTGGATAGAAGTGTAGTTAAAGGTTATATCTTAGTGAGGAAGACAAGGGATATAGGTAAGGAGGAGGAGGTTACAGGAGTTATAGAGTGGATAGAAGTGTAGTTAGAGGTTATATCTGAGTGAGGAAGACAAGGGATATAGGTAAGGAGGAGGTTACAGGAGTTATAGAGTGGATAGAAGTGTAGTTAGAGGTTATATCTGAGTGAGGAAGACAAGGGATATAGGTAAGGGAGGAGGTTACAGGAGTTATAGAGTGGATAGAAGTGTAGTTAGAGGTTATATCTGAGTGAGGAAGAGAAGGGGATATAGGTAAGGGAGGAGGAAGTTATGGAGTTACAGAGTGGATAGAAGTGAAGTTAGAGGTTACATCTGAGTGAGGAAGACCAGGGTATATAGGTAAGGGAGGAGGAGGTTACAGGAGTTATAGAGTGGATAGAAGTGTAGTTAGAGGGTATATCTGAGTGAGGAAGACAAGGGGATATAGGTAAGGGAGGAGGTTACAGGAGTTATAGAGTGGATAGAAGTGTAGTTAGAGGTTATATCTGAGTGAGGAAGACAAGGGGATATAGGTAAGGAGGAGGAGGTTACAGGAGTTATAGAGTGGATAGAAGTGTAGTTAGAGGTTATATCTGAGTGAGGAAGACAAGAGGATATAGGTAAGGGAGGAGGAGGAGGAGGTTACAGGAGTTATAGAGTGGATTGAAGTGTAGTTAGAGGTTATATCTGAGTGAGGAAGACAAGGGGATATAGGTAAGGGAGGAGGAGGTTACAGGAGTTATAGAGTGGATAGAAGTGTAGTTAGAGGTTATATCTGAGTGAGGAAGACAAGGGGGTATAGGTAAGGGAGGAGGAGGTTACAGGAGTTATATAGTGGATGGAAGTGTAGTTAGAGGTGATATCTGAGTGAGGAAGGTAAGAGGATATAGGAAAGGGAAAGGAGGTTACAGGAGTTATAGAGTGGATAGAAATGTAGTTAGATGTTATATCCCAGTGAGGAAGACAAGGGGATATAGGTAAGGGAGAAGGAGGTTACAGGAGTTATAGAGTGGATAGAAGTGTAGTTAGAGGTTATATCTGAGTGAGGAAGACAAGGGGATATAGGTAAGGGAGGAGGAGGTTACAGGAGTTATAGAGTGGATAGAAGTGTAGTTAGAGGTTATATCTGAGTGAGGAAGACAAGGGGATATAGGTAAGGGAGGAGGAGGTTACAGGAGTTATAGAGTGGATAGAAGTGTAGTTAGAGGTTATATCTGAGTGAGGAAGACAAGGGGATATAGGTAAGGGAGAAGGAGGAGGTTGCAGGAGTTATAGAGTGGATAGAAGTGTAGTTAGAGGTTATATCTGAGTGAGGAAGACAAGGGGATATAGGTAAGGGAGGAGGAGGTTACAGGAGTTATAGAGTGGATAGAAGTGTAGTTAGAGGTTATATCTGAGTGAGGAAGACAAGGGATATAGGTAAGGGAGGAGGTTATAGGAGTTATAGAGTGGATAGAAGTGTAGTTAGAGGTTATATCTGAGTGAGGAAGACAAGGGGATATAGGTAAGGGAGGAGGTTACAGGAGTTATAGAGTGGATAGAAGTGTAGTTAGAGGTTTCATCTGAGTGAGGAAGACAAGGGGATATAGGTAAGAGAGGAGGAGGTTACAGGAGGTAGATAATGGCTGGAAGTGTAGTTAGAGGTTATATCTGAGTGAGGAAGACAAGTACAAGTAAAAGAGGAGGAGGTTACAGGAGTTATAGAGTGGATGGAAGTGTAGTTAGAAATTGTATTTGAGTGAGGGAGACAAGGGGATATAGGTAAGGGAGGAGGAGGTTACATGAGTTATAGAGTGGATAGAAGTGTAGTTAGAGGTTATATCTGAGTGAGGAAGACAAGGGGATACAGGCACAGGAGGAGGAGGTTACATGAGTTATAGAGTGGATAGAAGTGTAGTTAGAGGTTATATCTGAGTGAGGAAGACAAAGGGATATAGGTAAGGGAGGAGGAGGTTACAGGAGTTATAGAGTGGATAGAAGTGTAGTTAGAGGTTATATCTGAGTGAGGGAGACAAGGGGATATAGGTAATGGAGGAAGTTACAGGAGTTATAGAGTGGATAGAAGTGTAGTTAGAGGTTATATCTGAGTGAGGAAGACAAGGGGATATAGGTAAGGGAGGAGGAGGTTACAGGAGTTATAGAGTGGATAGAAGTGTAGTTAGAGGTTATATCTGAGTGAGGAAGACAAGGGATATAGGTAAGGGATTAGGAGGTTACAGGAGTTATAGAGTGGATAGAAGTGTAGGTATAGGTTACATCTGAGTGAGGAAGACAAGTGGATATAGGTAAGGGAGGAGGGAAAAGGAGTTATAGAGTTGACAGAAGTGTAGTTAGAGGTTATATCTGAGTAAGGAAGACAAGAGGATATGGGTAAAAGAGGAGTAGGTTACAGGAGTTATAGAGTAGATAGACGTGTAATTAGACGTTATATCTGAGTGAGGAAGACAAGGTGGTACAGGTAAGGGCGAAGGATGTTACAGGAGTTATAGAGTGGTTTGAAGTGTAGTTATAGGTTATATCTGAGTGAGGTATACAAGGGTAGATAGGTAAGGGGAGGAGGTTACAGGATTTATAGAGTGGATAGAAGTGTAGTTACAGGTTATATCAGAGTGAGGAAAGCAAGAGGTATAGGTAAGGGAGTAGGAGGTTATAGGTGTTATAGACTGGATGGAAGTATAGTTAGAGGTTATAACTGAGTAAGGAAGACAAGGGATATAGGTAAGGGAGGAGGTTACAGGAGTTATAGACTGGATGGAAGTATAGTTAGAGGTTATAACTGAGTAAGGAAGACAAGGGATATAGGTAAGGGAGGAGGTTACAAGAGTTATAAAGTGGATAGAAGTGTAGTTAGAGGTTATATCTGGGTGAGGAAGACAAGGGATATAGGTAAGGGAGGAGGAGGTTACAGGAGTTATAGAGTGGATAGAAGTGTAGTTAGAGGTTATAACTGAGTGAGGAAGACAATATGATATAGGTAAGGGAGAAGGAGGTTACTGGAGTTAAAGAGTGGATAGAAGTGCAGTTAGAGGTTATATCAGAGTGAGGAAAACAAGGGGTATAGGTAAGGGAGGAGGAGGTTACAGGAGTTATAGAGTGGATAGAAGTGTAGTTAGAGGTTATATCTGAGTGAGGAAGACAAGGGGATATAGGTAAGGGAGGAGGAGGTTACAGGAGTTATAGAGTGGATAGAAGTGTAGTTGGAGGTTATATCTGAGTAAGGATGACAAGGGATGTTGATAAGGGAGGAGGTTACAAGAGTTATAGACTGGATAGAAGTGTAGTTAGAGGTTATATCTGAGTGAGGAAGACAAGGGGATATAGGTAAGGGAGGAGGAGGTTACAGGAGTTATAGAGTGGATAGAAGTGTAGTTAGAGGTTATATCTGAGTGAGGAAGACAAGGGGATATAGGTAAGAGAGGAGGTTACAGGAGTTATAGAGTGGATAGAAGTGTAGTTAGAGGTTATATCTGAGTGAGGAAGACAAGGGGATATAGGTAAGGGAGGAGGAGGTTACAGGAGTTATAGAGTGGATAGAAGTGTAGTTAGAGGTTATATCTGAGTAAGGAAGACAAGGATATAGGTAAGGGGGAGGCTACAGGAGTTATAGAGTGGATAGAAGGGTAGTTAGAGGTTATATCTGAGTAAGGAAGACAAGGGATATAGGTAAGGGAGGAGGTTACAAGAGTTATAAACTGGATAGAAGTGTAGTTAGAGGTAATATCTGTGTGAGAAAGACAAGGGGATATAGGTAAGGGAGGAGGAGGTTACAGGAGTTATAGAGTGGATAGAAGTGTAGTTAGAGGTTATATCTGAGTGAGGAAGACAAGGGGGTATAGTTAAGAGAGGAGGAGCTTACAGGAGGTATATAATGGCTGGAAGTGTAGTTAGAGGTTATATCTGAGTGAGGAAGACAAGTACAGGTAAGGTAGGAGGTACAGGAGTTATAGAGTGGATAGAAGTGTAATTAGAGGTTTCATCTGAGTGAGGAAGGGGATATAGGTAGAGGTGAAGGGGATTACAAGAGTTATAGAGTGGATAGAAGTGTAGTTAGAGGTTATTTGTGAGTGAGGAAGATAAGGGGTATAGCTATGGGAGGAGTAGGTTAGAGGAGTTATAGAGTGGATAGAAGTATAGTTAAAGGTTATGTCTTAGTGAGGAAGACAAGGTAATATAGGTAAGGGAGGTGGAGGTTACAGGAGTTATAGAGTGGATAGAAGTGTAGTTAGAGGTTATATCTCAGTCAGGAAGACAAGGGACTATAGGTAAAGGAGAGGAGGTTACAGGAGTTATAGATTGCACAGAAGTGTAGTTAGAGGTTATATCTGAGTGAGGAAGACAAGGGATATAGGTAAGGAGGAGGTTACAGGAGTTATAGAGTGGATAGAAGTGTAGTTAGAGGTTATAACTGAGTAAGGAAGACAAGGTATATAGGTAAGGGAGTAGGTTACAAGAGTTATAAAGTGGATAGAAGTGTAGTTAGGGGTTATATCTGAGTGAGGAAGACAAGTTGATACAGGTAAGGGAGAAGGATGTTACAGGATTTATAGAGTGGATAGAAGTGTAGTTACAGGTTATATCAGAGTGAGGAAAGCAAGAGGTATAGGTAAGGGGAGGAGGTTATAGGAGTTATAGACTGGATGGAAGTATAGTTAGAGGTTATAACTGAGTAAGGAAGACAAGGGATATAGGTAAGGGAGGAGGTTACAAGAGTTATAAACTGGATAGAAGTGTAGTTAGAGGTTATATCTGAGTGAGGAAGACAAGGGGCTATAGGTATGGGAGGAGTAGGTTAGAGGAGTTATAGAGTGGATAGAAGTATAGTTAAAGGTTATGTCTTAGTGAGGAAGACAAGGTAATATAGGTAAGGGAGGAGAAGGTTACAGGAGTTATAGAGTGGATAAAAGTGTAGTTTAAGGTTATATCTGAGTGATGAAGACAATGGTCTATAGGTAAGGGAGGAGGAGGTTACAGGAGTTACAGAGTGGATAGAAGTGTAGTTAGAGGTTATATCTGAGTGAGGAAGACAAGGGGATATAGGTAAGGGAGGAGGTTACAGGAGTTGTAGAGTGGATAGAAATGTAGTTACAGGTTATATCTGAGTGAGAAAGACAAGGGGATATAGGTAAGGGAGGGGATTTTACAGTAGTTATAGAGGGATAGAAGTGTAGTTAGATGTTATGTCTGAGTGAGGAAGACAAGTGGATATAGGTACAGGAGGAGGTTACAGGAGTTAGACTGGATAGAAGTGTAGTTAGATGTTATGTCTGAGTGAGGAAGACACGGGGATATAGGTAAGGTAGGAGGAGGTTACAGGAGTTATAGAGTGGATAGAAGTGAAGTTAGAGGTTATATCTGAGTGAGGAAGACAAGGTGATTAGGTAAGGGAGGAGGTTACAGTACTTATAGAGTGGATAGAAGTGTAGTTAGAGGTTATATCTGAGTGAGGAAGACAAGGGGATATAGGTAAGGGAGGAGGAGGTTACAGGAGTTATAGAGTGGATAGAAGTGTAGTTAGAGGTTATATCTGAGTGAGGAAGACAAGGGGATATAGTAAAAGGAGGAGGAGGTTACAGGAGTTATAGAGTGGATAGAAGTGTAGCTAGAGGTTATATCTGAGTGAGCGAGACAAGGGGATATAGGTAAGGGAGGAGGGTACAGGAGTTTTAGAGTGGATAGAAGTGTAGTTAGAGGTTATATCTGAGTGAGGGAGACAAGGGGATATAGGTAAGGGAGAGGAGGTTACAGGAGTTATAGAGTGGATAGAAGTGTAGTTAGAGGTTATATCTGAGTGAGGAAGACAAGGGGATATAGGTAAGGGAGGAGGAGGTTACAGGAGTTATAGAGTGGATAGAAGTGTAGTTAGAGGTTATATCTGAGTGAGGAAGACAAGGGGATATAGGTAAGGGAGGAGGAGGTTACAGGAGTTATAGAGTGGATAGAAGTGTAGTTAGAGGTTATATCTGAGTGAGGAAGACAAGGGATATAGGTAAGGGAGGAGGAGGTTACAGGAGTTATAGAGTGGATAGAAGTGTAGTTAGAGGTTATATCTGAGTGAGGAAGACAAGGGGATATAGGTAAGGGAGGAGGAGGTTACAGGAGTTATAGAGTGGATAGAAGTGTAGTTAGAGGTTATATCTGAGTGAGGAAGACAAGGGGATATAGGTAAGGGAGAAGGAGGTTACAGGAGTTATAGAGTGGATAGAAGTGTAGTTAGAGGTTATATCTGAGTGAGGGAGACAAGGGGATATAGGTAAGGGAGGAGGAGGTTACAGGAGTTATAGAGTGGATAGAAGTGTAGTTAGAGGTTATATCTGAGTGAGGGAGACAAGGGATATAGGTAAGGGAGAAGGAGGTTACAGGAGTTATAGAGTGGATAGAAGTGTAGTTAGAGGTTATATCTGAGTGAGGAAGACAAGGGTATATAGGTAAGGGAGGAGGTTACAGGAGTTATAGAGTGGATAGAAGTGTAGTTAGAGGTTATATCTGAGTGAGGAAACAAGGGGTTATAGGTAAGTGAGAAGGAGGTTACAAGAGTTATAGAGTGGATAGAAGTGTAGTTAGAGGTTATATCTGAGTGAGGAAGACAAGGGATATAGGTAAGGGAGGAGGAGGTTACAGGAGTTAGAGTGGATAGAAGTGTAGTTAGAGGTTATATCTGAGTGAGGAAGACAAGGGGATATAGGTAAGGGAGAAGGAGGTTACAGGAGTTATAGAGTGGATAGAAGTGTAGTTAGAGGTTATATCTGAGTGAGGGAGACAAAGGGATATAGGTAAGGGAGGAGGAGGTTACCAGAGTTATAGAGTGGATAGAAGTGCAGTTAGCAGTTATATCTGAGTGAGGGAGACAAGGGGATATAGGTAAGGGAGAAGGAGGTTACAGGAGTTATAGAGTGGACAGAAGTGTAGTTAGAAGTTATATCTGAGTGAGGAAGACAAGGGGATATAGGTAAGGGAGGAGGAGGTTACAGGAGTTACAGAGTGGATAGAAGTGCAGTTAGAGGTTATATCTGAGTGAGGAAGACAAGGGGATATAAGTAAGGGAGGTGGAGGTTACAGGAGTTATAGAGTGGATAAAAGTGTAGTTAGAGGTTATATCTGAGTGAGGATGACAAGGGGATATAGATAAGGGAGGTGGACGTTACATGAATTATAGAGTGGATAGAAGTGTAGTTAGCGGATATATCTGAGTGAGGACGAAAAGGGGATATAGGTAAAGGAGACAGATGCTAAAGGAGTAATAGAGTGGATAGAAGTGCAGTCAGAAGTTATATCTTAATGAGGGAGACAAGGGGATATAGGAAAGGGAGGAGGAGGTTACCAGAGTTATAGAGTGGATGGAAGTGTAGTTAGAAGTTATATCTGAGTGAGGGAGACAAGGGGATATTGGTAAGGGAGAAGGAGGTTACAGGAGTTATAGAGTGGACAGAAGTCTAGTTAGAGGTTATATCTGAGTGAGGGAGACAAGGGGATGTAAGTAAGGGAGAAGGTGGTTACAGGAGTTACATAGTAGTTAGAAGTGCAGTTAGAGGTTATATCTGAGTGAGGAAGACAAGGGAATATAGGTAAGGGAGAAGGAGGTTACAGGAGTTATAGAGTGGTTAGAAGTGTACTTAGAGGTTATATCTAAGTGAGGAAGACAAGGGGTTATGGGTAAGGGAGGAGGAGGTTACAGGAATTATAGAGTGGATAGAAGTGTAGTTAGAGGTTATATCCGAGTGAGGAAGACAAGGGGATATAGGTAAGAGAGAAGGAGGTTACAGGAGTTATAGAGTGGATATAAGTGTAGTTAGAGGTTATACCTGAGAGAGGGAGATGAGGGGATATAGGTAAGGGAGAAGGAGGCTACAGGAGTTACAGAGGGGATAGAAGTGTAGTTAGATACTATATCTGAGAGAGGAAGACAAGAGGGATATAGGTAAGGGAAGAGGAGGTTACAAGAGTTATAGAGTGGATAGAAGTGTACTTAGAGGTTATATCTGAGTGAGGAAGACAAGGGGATATAGGTACTGGCGGAGGAGGTTACAAGAGTTAGAGTGTGTAGAAGTGGAGTTAGAAGTTATATCTGAGTGAGGAAGTCAAGGGGATATAGGTAAGAGAGAAGGAGGTTGCAGGAGTTATAGAGTGGATAGAGGTGTAGTTAGAAGTTATATCTTAGTATGGAAAATGAGGATATTGGTAAGGGAGGAGGAGGTTACAGGAGTTGTAGAGTGGATAGAAGTGTAGTCAGAGGTTATATCTCAGTGAGGGAGACAAGGGGATATAGTTAAGGAAGAAGGAGGTTACAGGCGTTAAAGAGTGGATAGAAGTTTAGTTAAAAGTTATATCTGAGTGAGGAAGACAAGGGGATATAGGTAAGGGAGGAGAAGGTTACAGGAGTTAGAGTGGATAGAAGTGTAGTTAGAGGTTATATCTGATTGAGGGAGACAAGGGGATATAGGTAAGGGAAAAGGAGGTTACAGGAGTTGTAGAGTGGCTAGAAGTGTAGTTAGAGGGGATCCCCTTTACATTAACAACACGACACTTCACCGACACGCAGAAGACTGAGACGAAACGACAGACAGGTAAGTTGATCGAAAAGGTGATTTGCCGACATCCGAAAGGTCGATAAGGGTAACGTGTGTGCGCGACTGGGTAAGTGTGCGATAGTGACGGAGTTAGGAGCGGTCAGGTAAGTGTGCGATATTGTGGGATTTTGGGTTAGGGTGTGGGAAAGGTGAGTGTGTGGTAGTGTCGGAGTTATGGTTCGGGTAAGGTAAGTGTGTGATAGTGACGGACTGTAGTTTAGGGATGGGTTAAGTGAGTTAGGTTTAGAGTGCGGGTAGGGTGAGTGTGCGATAGTGACGGGCTTTATGTTTTAGGGTGGGTTAAGTGAGTTAGGGTTAGGGTGCAGGTAGGTTAAGTGTGCGATAGTGACAGTCTTTAGGTGTAGGGGTGGGTTAAGTGAGTTAGGGTTAGGGTGCGGGTAGGGTAACTGTGCGGTAGTGTCGGACCTTAGGGTTAGTGGGTATGTCATTGTGTGTCATGTGTAGTTTACGTTGTTTGTGTCGGTGTAATTGTGTTCGGTTTTGTGAGTTGTCGGTGTTGTGTGGTTTTGGTTATTTGGGGTCGGTGTTTTGTGTGTCGGTGAAGTGTAGTTTCGGTAATGTAAAGTAGACCCAGTTAGAGGTTATATCTTAGTATGGAAGACAAGAGGATATAGGTAAGGTAGGAGGACGTTGCAGGAGTTAAAGGGTGGATAGAAGTGTAGTTAGAGGTTATATCTGAGTGAGAGAGACTAGGGGATATAGGTAAGGGAGGAGGAGGTTACTGGAGTTATAGAGTAGATAAAAGTGTAGTTAGAAGTTATATCTGATTGAGAGAGATGAGGGGATATAGGTAAGGGAGGAGATTACAGCAGTGGATAGAAGTGTAGTTAGAGGTTTTAGTTGAATGAGGAAGACTAGGGATTAGGTAAGGGAGGAGGAGGTTACAGGAGATATAGAGTGGCTAGAAATGTAGTTGGAGGTTATATCTGAGTGAGGGAGACAAGGGGATATAGGTAAGGGAGGAGGAGGTTACAGGAGTTATAGAGTGGCTAGAAGTGTAGTTAAAGGTTATATCTGAGTGAGTAAGACAAGGGGATATAGGTAAGGAAGAAGGAGGTTACAGGAGTTACAAAATGGAAAGAAGTGTAGGTAGAGGTTATATCTGAGTGAGGAAGACAATGAGATGTAGGTAAGGGAGGAGGAGGAGGTTACAGGAGATGTAGAGTGGATAGAAGTGTAGATAGAGGTTATATCTGAGTGAGTAAGACAAGGGGATATTTTTAAGGGATGAGGAGATTACAGGAGTTACAGACTGGATAGAAGTGCAGGTAGAGGTTATATCTGAGTCAGGAAGACAAGGGCATATAGGTAAGGGAGGAGGAGGTTAGAGGAGTTATAGAGTGGATAAAAGTGTAGTTAGAGGTTATATCTGAGTGAGGAAGACAAGGGGATACAGGTAAGGAAGAAGGAGGTTACAGGTATTATAGAGTGGATAGAATCTTAGTTAGAGGTTATATCTGAGTGAGGAAGACATGCGGATATAGGTAAGGGAGGAGGACGTTACATGAGTTAAAGATTGGATAAAAGTGTAGTTAGAGGTTATGTCTGAGTGAGGGAGAAAGGGATATAGGTAAGGGAGGTGGAGGTTACAGGAGTTATAGAGTGGATAGAAGTGTAGTTAGAGATTATATCTGAGTATGGAAGACAAGGGGATATAGGAAAGGGAGGAGGAGGTTACAGGAGTTATAGAGTGGATTGAAGTGTGGTTGGAGGTTATATCTGAGTGAGGAAGACCAGGGGATATCGGTAAAGGAAGAGGATGTTACAAGAGTTATAGAGTGGATAGAAGTGGAGTTAGAGGTTATATCTGAGTGAGGAAGACAAGGGGATATAGGTAAGGTAGGAGGAGGTTGCAGGAGTTACAGGGTGGATAGAAGTGTAGTTAGAGGTTATATCTGAGTGAGGAAGAGAAGGAGATATAGGTAAGGGAGGAGGAGGTTACAGGAGATATAGAGTGGATAGAAGTGTAGTTAGAGGTTATATCTGAGTGAGTAAGACAAGGGGTATTTGTAAGGGATGAGGAGATTACAGGAGCTACAGAGTGGATAGAAGTGCAGTTAGAGGTTATATCTGAGTCAGGAAGACAAGGGCATATAGGTAAGGGAGGAGGAGGTTACAGGAGTTATAGAGTGAATAGAAGTGTAGTTAGAGGTTATATCTGAGTGAGGGAGAAAAGGGGATATAGGTAAGGGCGGAGGAGGTTACAGGACTTATAGAGTGGATAGAAGTGTAGTTAGAGGTTATATCTGAGTGATGAAGACAAGAGGATATAGGTAAGGGAGAAGGAGGTTACAGGAGTAATAGAGTGGATAGAAGTGTAGTTAGAGGTTATATCTGAGTGAGGGAGACAAGGGGGTATAGATAAGGGAGGTGGAGGTTACAGGAGTTATAGAGTGGATAAAAGTGTAGTTAGAGGTTATATCTGAGTATGGAAGACAAGGGGATATAGGAAAGGGAGGAGGAGGTTACAGGAGTTATAGAGTGGATAGAAGTGTAGTCTGAGGTTATATTTGAGTGAGGGAGACAGGGAGATATAGGTAAGGGAGGAGGAGGTTATATGGCTTATAGAGTAGATAGAAGTGTAGTTAGAGTTTATAAATGGGTGAGAAAGATGAGGGGATATAGGTAAGGGAGGAGGAGATTACAGCAGTGGATAGAAGTTTAGTTAGAGGTTATATCTGAGTGAGAGAGTGGATAGAAGTGGATAGAAGTGTAGTTAGAGGTTATATCTGTGTGAGAAATACAAGAGGATATAGGTATTGAAAGAGGATGTTACAGAAGTTATACAGTGGATAGAAGTGTAGTTAGATGTTTTATCTGATTGAGGAAGACAAGGGGATATAGGTAAGGGAAGAGGATGTTACAAGAGTTATAGAGTGGATAGAAGTGGAGTTAGAGGTTATATCTGAGTGAAGGAGACAAGGGAATTTATGTAAGGGAGGCGGACATTATAGGAGTTATAGATTGGATGGAAGTGTATTTAGAGGTTATATCTGAGTGAAGAAGACAAGGGGATATAATTATGGCAGCAGAAGGTTACAGGAGTTACAGAGTGGATATAAGTGTAGTTAGAGGTTATATATGAGTGAGGATGACAAGGGGATATGTGTAAGGGAGGAGGATGTTACAGGAGTCATAGCATGGATAGAAGTGTAGTTAAATGTTATATCTGAGTGATGGAGACAAGAGGATACACGTAAGGGAGGCGGAGGTTACAGGAGCAATAGAGTGAATAGAAGTGTAGTTAGAGGTTATATCTGATTGAGGAAGGAAATGGGATATAGGTAAGGGAGAAAAAGTTTACAAGAGTTATAGAGTGGATAGAAGTGTAGTTAGAGGTTATATCTGAGTGAGGATGACAAGGGCATATAGGTAAGTGAGGAGGAGGTTACAGGAGTTATAGAGTAGATAGAAGTGTAGTTAGAGGTTGTATCTGATTGAGGAGGACAAAAGGATATAGGTAAGGGAGAAAAAGGTTACAGGAGTTATAGAGTGGATAGATGTGTAGTTAGAGGTTATAGCTGAGTGAGGATGACAAGGGCATATAGGTAAGGGAGGCGGAGGTTACAGGAGTTATAGAGAGGATAGTAGTGTAGTTAGAGGTTATTTCTGAGTGAGGGGGAGAAGGGGATATAGGTAAGGGAGGAGGAGTTTGCAGGAGTTACAGGGTGGATAAAAAATGTAGTTAGAGGTTATATCCTAGTGAGGAAGACAAAGGATTTAAGTAAGGGAGGAGGAGATTATAGGAGTTATAGATTGGATGGAAGTGTAGTTATAGGTTATATCTGAGTGAAGAAGACAAGGGGATATAATTATGGCAGCAGAAGGTTACAGGAGTTACAGAGTGGATAGAAGTGTAGTTAGAGGGTTTTATCTGAGTGAGAAAGACAAGGGGATATAGGTAAGGGAGGAGGATGTTACAGGAGTTATAGAGTGGATGGAAGTGTAGTTAAAGTTTATATCTGAGTGAGGGAGATTAGGGGGGTTATAGGTAAGTGAGGAGGTTACTGGAGTTATAGAGTGGATAGAAGTTTAGTTATAGGTTATATCTGAGTGAGGGAGACTAGGAGATATAGGTAAGGGAGGAGGAGGTTACAGGAGTTACAGAGTGGATAGAAGTGTAGTTGTAGGTTATATCTGAGTGAGGATGACAAGGGGATATTGTAAGGGTGAAGGATGTTACAGGAGTTATAGAGTGGATAGGTGTAGTTAGAGGTTATGTCTGAGTGAGGGAGACATGGGGATATAGGACAGGGAGTAGGAGGTTACAGGAGTTATAGAGCGGATAGAAGTGTAGTTAGAGGTTATATTTGAGTGAGGAAGACAATTGGATATAGGTAAGGGAGAAAAAGGTTTCAGGAGTTATAGAGTTGATAGAAGTGTGGTTAGAGGTTACATCTGAGTGAGGAAGACAAGGGCATATAGGTAAGGGGGAGGAGGGCACAGGAGATATAGAGTGGATAGAAGTGTAGTTAGAGGTTATATCTGAGTGAGGGAGATAAGGGGATATAGGTAAGGAAGAAGAAGGTTACAGGAGTTATAGAGTGAATAGAAGTGTAGTTAGAGGTTATATCTGAGTGAAGGAGACAAGGGAATGTATGTAAGGGAGGAGGAGATTATAGGAGTTATAGATTGGATTGTATCTGAGTGAAGAAGACAAGGGGATATAATTATGGCAGCAGAAGGTTACAGGAGTTACAGAGTGGATAGAAGTGTAGTTAGAGGTTATATATGAGTGAGGATAACAAGAGGATATGTGTAAGGGAGGTGGAGGTTACAGGAGTTATAGAGTGGATAGAAGTGTAGCTAGAGGTTATATCTGATTGAGCAAGAAAAGGGAATATAGGTAAGGGAGAAAAAGTTTACAGGAGTTATAGAGTGGATCGAAGTGCAGTTAGAGGTTATATCTGAGTGAGGATGACAAGGGCATATAGGTAACTGATGAGGAGGTTACAGGAGTTATAGAGTGGATAGAAGTGTATTTAGAGTTTATATCTGATTGAGGAAGAAAAGGGGATATAGGTAAGGGAGAAAAAGTTTACAGGAGTTATAGAGTGGATAGATGTGTAGTTAGAGGTTATATCTGAGTGAGGAGGACAAGGGCATATATGTAAGGGAGGAGGAGGTTACAGGAGTTATAGAGAGGATAGAAGTGTAGTTAGAGGTTATTTCTGAGTGATGGGGACAAGGGGATATAGGTAAGGGAGGAGGAGTTTGCAGGAGTTACAGGGTGGATAAAAAGTGTAGTTAGAGGTTATATCTGAAAGAGGAAGACAAGGGATATAGGTAAGGGATGAGGAGGTTTCAGGATTTATAGATTTGGTGGAAGTGTCTTTAGAGGTTATGTCTGAGTGAAGAAGACAAGGGGATATAATTATGGCAGCAGAAGGTTACAGGAGTTACAGAGTGGATAGAAGTGTAGTTAGAGGTTTTATCTGAGTGAGAAAGACAAGGGGATATAGGTAAGGGAGGAGGAGGTTACAGGAGTTATAGAGTGGATGGAAGTGTAGTTAAAGGTTATATCTGAGCGAGGATGACAAGGGGATATAGTAAGGGTGAAGGAGGTTACAGGAGTTATAGAGTGGATAGGTATAGTTAGAGGTTATGTCTGAGTGAGGGAGACATGGGGATATAGGACAGGGAGTAGGAGGTTACAGGAGTTATAGAGTGGATAGAAGTGTAGTTAGAGGTTATATCTGAGTGAGGAAGACAAGTGGATATAGGTAAGGGAGGAAAAAGGTTACAGGAGTTATAGAGTTGATAGAAGTGTGGTTAGAGGTTAAATCTGAGTGAGGGAGATAAGGGGATATAGGTAAGGAAGAAGGAGGTTACATGAATTATAGAGTGGATAGAAGTGTAGTTAGATGTTGTATCTGATTGAGGAGGACAAGGGGATATAGGTAACGTAGAAAAAGGTTACAGGAGTTATAGAGTGGATAGATGTGTAGTTAGAGGTTATATCTGAGTGAGGATGACAAGGGCATATAGGTAAGGGAGGAGGAGATTACAGGAGTTATAGAGTGGATAGAAGTGTAGTTAGAGGTTGTATCTGATTGAGGAGGACAAGGGGATATAGGTAACGTAGAAAAAGGTTACAGGAGTTATAGAGTGGATAGATGTGTAGTTAGAGGTTATATCTGAATGAGGATGACAAGGGCATATAGGTAAGGGAGGAGGAGGTTACAGGAGTTATAGAGTAGATAGAAGTGTAGTTAGAGGTTATTTCTGAGTGAGGGGGACAAGGGGATATAGGTAAGGGAGGAGAAGGTTACAGGAGTTATAGAGTGGATAGAAGTGTAGTTACATGTTTTGTCTGAGTGATGGAGATGAGGGGATATAGGTAAGGGAGGAGTAGATTACAACAGTGGATAGAAGTGTCGTTAAAGGTTTTATCTGAGTGAGAAAGACAAGGGGTTACAGGTAAGGGAGGAGGAGGTTACAGGAGTTATAGAGTGGATGGAAGTGTAGTTAAAGGTTATATCTGAGTGAGGGAGATAAGGGGATATAGGTAAGGGAGAAAAAGGTTACAGGAGTTATAGAGTTGATAGAAGTGTGGTTAGAGGTTATATCTGAGTGAGGAAGACAAGGGGATTTAGATATGAGAGGAGGAGGTTACAGGAGTTATAGAGTGGATAGAAGCGTAGTTAGACATTATATCTGAGTGAGGAACTCAAGGGGATATAGGTAACGCAGAAGTAGCTTACAGGAGTTATAGAGTGGATAGAAGTGTAGTTAGAGGTTATATGTTAGTGAGGATGACAATGGGATATAGGTAAGAGAGGAGGAGGAGGTTACAGGAGTTACAGACTGGATTTAAGTGCAGTTAGAGGTTATATCTGAGTGAGGAAGACAATGGGATATAGGTAAGGAAGAAGGGGGTTACAGGAGTTATAGAGTGGATAGAAGTGTGGTTAGAGGTTATATCTGAGTGAGAAAGACAAGGGCATATAGGTAAGGGAGGAGGAGGTTACAGGAGTTAGAGTGGATAGAGGTGTAGTTAGAAGTTATATCTGAGTGAGGAAGACAAGGGGATATAGGTAAGGGAGAACGAGGTTACAAGAGTTATAGAGTGGCTAGAAGTGTAGTTTGAGGTTATATCTGAATAAGGGAAAGTTATCCAGGGTTAGTACATAAGCAGAGCCACGTAGATTTTAGGTGATATTTTAGTAGTTTCTTAAACATGGTGGTGCTAGAGGTGATAATATTGATGGGTAGGCATTTCCAGATTTTGGCGATACAGTTTCAGTATAGTGAGTCACTAGCATTATTCCTACTTTTTGTGATGTTTACTAGGTTTTTTTACTGGAGCGCATGGTCCAGTTATTGGAATAGTGAGTAAGTAGGCCTTTAAGAGCAGGTGTTTTTTCAGGTTGATTGAGTATTTGGTGGGGAATGAGGGGCTGGTTAAAAATGAGTAGGTTGGGGAATTCTAGTTATGATAGTTCTTTGAGAGAGTGACAGTGATGGGATCTGTAGCTTGCATCTATAGTGAACTTTCATATTTTATTATAACAGCTATCTAATTTGTTTATGTAAGTTTTCTTGAGGTTAGTAAGGATGGGAGAAACATACAGGAGTTTGGAGAGAAGGTGGGTTCTGGCAGTGGAGATTCTGGATTTGTCTGTGAGGAAAAGTTTGATCCTGTACAGGCTACCCATTTTTTGCTGACATTTTTGATTGCTTGATTTATGTGAAGATCAAAGTTCATGGTTTGGTCTATTACTACTCCCAGGAAATTGGTGTGGGAGACTGGGGTAATGATAACATTATTTGCTGAGGTGATTTTGAATAGTGAAGAGGGGTCTGGGGATTTTGTATGGTGAAACAGGAACACTTTTGTTTTATTGGGACTGAATATTAACTGGGCATTGGTAAGCCAGGTTTCTAATTTAGAGAAGGCTTGCTGTGTTATTTTCTGATGATGGTGGAGTGCAGGGGGTGCACAAATTAAGGTAGAATCATCAGCATATTGTATTAACATGGCTTCATTAGTGGCAGTATGTAGGCTATTAGTGAAGAATGTGAAGAGATGAGGGCAGCAAATTAATCCTTGCGGTGACTGACAGCAGTGGGGAGAGGGAGTTACCCCATTTGACTGCTTGCTGCCTCCCAGTGAGATAGCTCTGGAATCAGGTGAGTGTGGAGTGACTGGTTTTAAATTATGGTAGTGTGTTTAACAGTCTGGAGTGTGTGACCATGTCATATGCTTTTGAGAGGTCCAGAAAGGTAGAAAAGACCAGGTTACCTTAATTTCTGAGAAGGTTGACAAAGTTAGTGAAGCTTAGAAGGGCAGTGGTTTTACTAGTGTGTGGGTGCAATCCATGTTGAGTTTTGGATAGTAGATTGTTAGTGAGGAGATAGTAGTGGGACTGGGGATGGATGGATTTTTCCAGAATGTCTGACAGTGTAGAGAAGACAGCAATTCTACAGTAGTTGGAAAGCTCTATACAGCTGCCACCTTTAAGTAGTGGAATGATGTCGGCTATTTTCCTGAAAGTTAAGACCTGTTGTTCAGTACATGCTGAGTTATACAACTTTTAATAGTACCTACATCAAGGACTGGTATTTTATTTGGTATTCCCAAAATCCACAAGGAAAAAGAACAACCACCTTTTAGGCCAATAGTGTCTGTAATCAGAAGTAAGGCAGAAATATTGGATATGTTACTTGATACAGGATTAAATCCCTTGGTGCAGATTTTGCCTTCATACTATTTGTTAAATCAACCAAAACAACATGAATTTACATGAAAAGGAAAATATATGTTTGCTTTGGATATGGAGAGGTTCTATATCACTCATGATGTAGGTTTAGAATGTAATTAGACTATTTTTGACAGAAAAAAATGTCTAATATTTATATCAATAATACCTGTTTTATTTAAATTTAATATTTAAAAATGTGTTTAACACAGAGTACACTGAGAAACACTGTCTTAGGATGGTAGGAAAAGGTGTTCCTTTATGAACAGCAAATGCTTTTAGATAAGGCATTGGTTTATAAATAGTTTATTGATGATTTAATAGCTATATGGTCAGACAATGAAAGTGAAATGTTACTTTTATTAAAGGATTAAAAGCGGTGGTGCAGCGGTAGCGTTGTCTCCTCACAGCAAGAGGTTCTCCCATCTGATTCTCGGCTGGAGCGCCTTCTGTGTGGAGTCTGCATGTCCTCCCCACGGTCGAGTGGCATCTGAAAGACATGCGTGAATGGGTGTGCCTTCTTTGAAGTTTGGATGTTGGGCTTGCACCTTGGCACCATAAAGATCGACTGCCAATCATTAGCGGACCGGAGTTCCACTGTGGCGACCCCTAACCGGGAAAAGCCGAAAGAAAAACAACTGATTTTTTGAGGTTTACAATTGCTAATATAGGTGAAACCGTGACATTTTTGGATGTAACAATCATAATGGATGTAACTAACAGATGTATTAATACTAAGATGTAATAGAAAATTGACTTTCAAAAATAATTATTTACACTTTAATAGTGAAGGTGCCAAGTATATAAAGCATAGCACAAGATTCCAAAAGAGCTGCACTTGGTGCAACTCTGTCCTGATTCAGAAAGACTTGATCTCAGTGAAACATGACCTGTTTTGGTGTTAGACCTATCTATAAACAAGCTTGGATGGGGGGCCCCAGAGTCCAAAACACCTTATCTTAGTCTGCTGTCAATGTTAAGTGGTCACTTATATTGAGTGTAATTTTTGTGTAATGAGGCCCATAATATGGTAAGAGGATAGTTTATAAAAGCATCAAGAATGGTTACAGGTGGTAGGGAGTGTGATAAGGAATGTGATTTTATAGCAGCTATGTTTTTAGAAAGATGCTGTAAAACAGATGATGTTATTAAAATTCAGGATGAAGCCGGGAGACATAGGAAACACAAATTTATAATTATTTTATTATCTGGTGGTCATATTTTAAGTAATAGATTTTTGACAGTACATACCTGTAATCATTTTTTAAGCTAATGAGTCTCAACAGTTTGCATATTAATAAACTATTATTGGATAAACAAAAAATTATACAGGGAAATGAATATTTATTTAATGTTGTAGGTGCTACACCTAGTATAAAAGAAACTAAGGGTCATAGTATTAGGCAGTGCTTAGAAAGAGGAGATAATGTGTCATATAATAATGCCTGTCAGTGTTACAGGATACTCTCAATGTCTTCTGATACTTATGTAAGATTCCTATAAGTATCCAATGAACTCAGCAAAAGCAAGAACTCCATTATATTCAGAGAGTTCAGTTACATTCAGTGAGCCTAAGCACCTGTACCTCCATTACAGGATATGACCAGACGTTCATAGATTTAATAAACAAAAAATCCTAGGATCAGAAAGTTAACTAACCCACTATAGGACATAATATTCTCAGCCTGGTCCTTAGAAATTTGCCTCTTCGTGTACAAACCCCATGGTACTCATTTCAAAGTTAATTCAGACCATAGCCTTTTACCTTCAACATCTCCAAAGTCTCATATTTGATAGATATTTGTGATAGGCATACAGTGCTGCTTAGCCATTAATTCTCCTGAAAAAAGTGGTATGGAACCTTTCTCTTACCTAGTACTTCAGTAGTTTAGATAGGTTCCTGCAAATTAAAACACAGAAGCCTTGGACAATAGGGATATGCTATCGTAGTATAAATATTTCCATCAGTACTTTGCAGGCAGAGTTAGACACATAGAAATAGGAAGCAGTTTAATTATTAAAATGTCATCTTCAGTTATGTGCTTTATATTGGACAAAGTTGTCATATGTTTTGTCTAACCAAATATGTGTAAATGTATGAAAACAATGAATTAGTTTGACAGTTTTTCTAGCATTCCTCAATTATTGTTGCAGAGTGCCACATTAGCAGGTGAATGGTATAACTCTTGTTACTCCAAGATTGTGTATGTTACTGTGATAGTGGATGTACCTCCAAGGTCACAAGTTGACAGTATATGAATTTGTATGGTGACTTGAAAAGGGAGTATTATCACTGCTGTCCTTCATCTTAGTGAAAGTTTCACCATCACACCTCTGACTGAGTGCATAACAAAAAAATGCTAGCTCAAAATGTTAGCTTGTGATAAAAGTATGCAGTCTAGAATGTGAGCTTGTGATAAAAGTGTGCCAGCCCAGAATGTGAGCTTGTGATAAAAGTGTGCCAGCCCAGAATGTGGGCTTGTGATAAAAGTGTGCCAGCCCAGAATGTGGGCTTGTGATAAAAGTGTGTCAGACCAGAATGCGGGCTTATGATAAAAGTCTGCAACCCAGAGTACACAACATTCTAACTTACCAACAGTGGGGTAATATAAATGCTTATATCCCCTTTCTTAACTAGAGAAATATTGTGCATATTTATCTGGAAAATCTTATGAGTATTCTAAGTGTGTTACCCTGTTTCACAATACTTTCATGAAAGGTTAACAAATGACGCCAAACAAGTTATTCTATATAAAGAAATTAAGTACTGCAATTTTTAATCTTGGTATCGAAATGTTTTCATAATCAAAGTATATGTTGTTGGATATATCACTTCCTGCATTTACAAATACTTCTGCTGTGGTCTGAATGACTTATCATTTCAAATGAAGTTATAAGGCATTCTATAAGTCCTGTTTATGTTTGTTAGCAGAATCCCTTTTGACCTCTGTTGGTTCTACAGTGATCTAAATTTTTCAAACAGTTGTTGACTCTTACATTTCTTGGTCACTTAAAACTTCTTGTGAAATTCTTCCTAATGCTACATTTAAAACTTCTTGTGAAATTCTTCCTAATGCTACACACCACACTTCTTATTACTTGTACTGCCAACCTCGTTCCTTCCTTAAAATTGTGAGGGTCTCTGTTCTCTGTTTTTGGCCTTTTACTCCTCTTCCTTCTCCTACCACTTCCTGTACTGCTTCTTATATTACTGTAAATAATCACAAGAAGGAACATAATAATATGGGAGAAGACTAACTGGATGAAAAACACATCTGAGACTTATGGAACCAGTTTTACACCTTAATCTTCAAGATGTACTATCCCCATAACTGACTAATTCAAGACTAGGGGGAAGGCTGGGATGTTGCTTAACAACTCCTAGAAAAAGAATCATTGATTTGGGTTAAATGCAATTTTTTCATAAAAACTGAATTGTCCAATATTTTAATAAAGTGATTAAAATGGACTACTGCAGTACATGAAACAAATTCAGGATATGTACTACAGATGTATTCCCCTTTCATTTTTTTCTTTTTTCTTTTGACCATTCTTAATTTCCTACTGCAGGTTTCATTGCATCTTGGGTTCTCTTTTAAGGTGCATTCATCCTCAATTTCCTGTATGATTATCACTCTTATTATTGATATAATTCTTAGTGATCACTTAACATACAACTTAATAAATTTATTACTTCATTATTTATTTTGAAGTACTAGTGGTAAAGATAATCCTTCTACTAAATGTCTCAAAAATGTGTTACAGTAAAACTGGCAGAACATTGCATAGGATATTAAACTGGTAAAATGATCCCATTGTCACAGAGAGTGTGTGTGTGTGTGTGTGTGTGTGTGTGTGTGTGTGTGTGTGTGTGTGTGTGTGTGTGTGTGTGTGTGTGTGTGTGTGTGTGTGTGTGTGTGTGTGTGTGTGTGTGTCTTCCATCTTGTTACAGAATGACTTTAAAGGCATATTTTACTTGTTATAGCAAAATTCCTACTAGAATATTTTGTTAAAAATGTCTTGCTCCTTTTAATACTGCTTTTCCTTTTTAGGCTTTGTAATCATTCCTATCAACTATACATGTTGCTACAAGTGATGCCTATCTAAGTTGCGGTGATCATGTGAGGTTGGTTTAATGATAGATTATATATCATGTACATACACCTTCTGTTAGTTTATCTAAGTATAGTGCACACATAAATATGTCTATTCAATTTAAGACATCTCCAATATAGTTCTTCCTATTTTATGTTTTAGTTTTACTTTTTACTTGCCCCCAAGCACTTTTCAAACTAGGACAAGTAGGACTCTGACAAATGGGCACAAATCAGGTATCATCCACGGCACACACTCGACTTCCAAATGTGAAGTAAGATTCATGAAGAATCTACCTGATCTGTTTGCTAAACCAGAACTCCTACTGTCGACAAATGCACATTTCTAAAATTAGTAGAAAGTTTTGTTGACCATTTAAGCACTGCAGTTGTTTCTTACCTAATTTCCTGAAGTACTCTTAGCAGCACCTCTTGTCAAGGTAATATATTCTTCCACACGTCAGTGCTGCTCTCTTTTGAGTGAGTTGATGGCTCTCTCCATTTTTTACAAATTTTACTGATCTGCTTTTAATATACCATTGATCCACCTACTGGCTTCAGTAACCCAACTTCTAAATACAGATTCTTATGAAAGTGTTCAGCAGCTCTAGCCTTTAGCACTTATGACATCCACTCTTACCTTTAAAATCTCTACTCTTTCCCATACTAATCTGATTTTATCCATAAATCAGCATATTAGAATATGAAAAAACTAGCTTAGTGTATTTCTTTCAGTGCAGATCATTGATCCATCCTCAAAATAAATGCAGTAGTTTATTCTTATTTTATTTACTGTCTAGTGTCTCCAGTTTTGTTAGCTTTGCTTAGTCAGCTTGCTGTTTTACACTTTATCAAGTGACCTCGTTCAGTCTGTAATTTTGTGTCTCCATGTCCATTCTATGATAGCAAACTCCACTATCATTGTCTCAGTGGTGAATCCTTTGTTCCCTTCCTTCATTCTATACAGCCTGTCAATGCCCACTTAATAACAAGCACATAAATTTCTATGGTCAGGTTTTAATTCATTGCATATATGTCTACCTCCCGATGTATATATGAAGAGAATTGCTTTTGATATTTGTACTTAATAAACCTGCTAACACAGAGTGGTCAGTTAGCACAAAGGTTAAATTATGAGCTGATAACCAAAACAGTTTGCCTTTCATTGCCTTAATTTCTACTTGCATACATTATGAACCTAAGAAAGTCACTTAAACCAATGATTTTGGATTATCCCTAAAAAGGAATACATATTACTAAGGGATCATACTTTGTTAACACATAAACAAAAAATGTGTTTTTTTATCTGTCTCTATCTATCTATCTATATAAATATATATATGTGTGTGTTTGTGTGTGTGTGTGTGTGTGTGTGTGTGTGTGTGTGTGTGTGTGTGTGTGTGTGTGTGTGTGTGTGTGTGTGAGGTTGGACATAGCGTGCTCCTTATTTTTTTTTTTTAGTATTTTTATGTGTATTGGTCATTAGAATAGTTGTATATACATCATGTCTTACTCTTTTTATACTTAATTTGCCTCTGTACTCTGATGATGAGCCGATACCCAAAATGTTGTTTAGGTTGCACTTGTGTTTCCTAAATAACAATAAAGTTTTATTTGAATCTTTGAATCTACTGCTCAATTGTTTTAAGTTGTAGTGAAATAAATAAATGAAGCCTATGGAAAGTGCATGCACGTACAAATACAGATGCTCACTAACATAAGAAATAAGTAGACTATGGCGAATGTTAAGGGGGTGGATCACACTACCAACTACGATACCTGTGTTTGGTTCCTTGCAATCCCCCTCCTATACCCAATACCTGCAGTTCATCTCCCGCTATATGTGTAGTAAGTAGGCACTAAACATAGTCCAGCTGCCCACAAAGTACTGTATCCATATCTTGTCTCACATACATGTGGATTTTCTACCTGGCTGAGAAGCCCATTCATTTCATTAGGCTTTGTCACTGTTTCAGCATTGTACTATAACACTGGCAAGCCTCATCAATAAGCAATGCCAAACAGTTTTGGTGGGGTTAGCCTGAGTCTCTTTTTGGAATCAAGTATAGAGCTTTGACAGTCTTTTTGGAATCCTATCCTGTAAAATAAGGAGTGGAGTAAAATGCCCAACTGAGCATGTTACTCCATGCCAAAGGCGTTTGGATTCCAGCCCTATATGTAGCATTGCAGAGAGCCAAACTATCTAGCAATGTTACCTAAATTTAGTTTCACATCAATATGGCAAGCACACAATAACATACAGCAGTTATGCACATAAAACGTCACAGTTAAGTACTGGTTGGAGTGACTTACATAGGACAAGTGATAACTCAGTTAATACACATATGTCATTTTATTAGTAAACTATTAGTGAGCGGCTGATTTAGCTGTGGATCAAAATATGTGCTTTAGGTGCCAACATACTACAGCAGCAGGGAGCAAGACACCAGAAAGGCATAGGTTCTCTGAAGATATCTCTTTGGGAAATGTGTTGAGAAAACAGGCAGAGAGATCTAAGCCATGGAATCCAATAATTGGCAATATCAATGCATAACGGAGAAGGAGCCACAAATTGCCACAGTGTAGGAAAAAAACAAATTACCTAGTGGGATGCGTAAGGATAGGTAGAATGCAATTCACCATAGCAACACTGATGATGGCCCTTTAGATGAGGACGCCTCAGGAATCATCACAAGTGGTGTACACAACAACAGTATCAGACCACTGCAGCAGCTACAGTCATGCAATGTCAAAGGTTATTGCACAGATGATGTCAATACTTTATGCTGACATATACTGCTCTGGATACTTGTATACATATAACCCATAACATTTTCAGTCATCAGGTGCCCCATCCATATCAGCCATACAAGAAAGTGCTCATTATCTGCATGGAAAGACAATAAACTGTTTATAGAAAAATCAGTGTCATTGTCATCACTTATTTCTTCACAGCGTCAGTACCAGAAACAAACACTTCTAATGCATCAGCACAACAGGCTGATGTTGACAACAAAATACCTCCTTTAATGATGCCATAATTCTCATAATCATAACACAGCCTAAGGAATGTAGCACATAGCTGCAAAGTATACTAGCAGGACCTGAAATCCTCAGTCAATGGATAAATCCATAAGCAGTGACACTGACTCACATACCCAGGAAAATGAAGGCATAACATTCTGATTGGAGGACAGCATGAAACCACATAGCTCGATATCAGTATCTTGTTAACAACCTGAGCATCTTAAGTAAGATGCTACCATTTCAGAATTAGCAGTACCCACTCTCATACCTGTGCAAAGGAATGCAAGTGAAAACTTATTTCGCTCCTGAGACACACAAGGCCTTGGTTGCCTAGCAGCAGATGTGCCATTACATAGTTCAGAAACAGGCCACTGCCACAGACAGTTGGCCAGCAATGGTTAGAGCATTAAATGGTATACATGAAAACTTTTATAATGACAAAAACAGATACTAACACAGCTAAAAACATTAATACACAATTGACTTTCGTAATCAGTGCATGGGAATGGTGGAGGCAAGAGACATTCCCATGATGAATCTCATGCACAATATGGTTGGATGCACAACATATATGTTCACTTCCATGTCCACACTTGTAAAGATTTACCAGATTAATGCTGGAAACAAAGCAAGCTATGAATGGGGGACTGTCTGCTTACGGAAGGGACAATTAGCCTGCACCCCTGTGACTCTCGAGAAAGATCATCAAGGAATAAGGTGGAAGTAACCTAAAAGAGAGCAAGCAGACCTTGTCAGTCTTCCACAACAAGTGTTGGACCCTCTCATTCAAGGACCTGCAGTACTGTCAGATCAGTGAGTAGAGATTCCCCTGCATTCAGTAGATCACATCACTGCAAGAAATCAGCATTAAGCTCACATGCCAAAACAGTCACTTGGGTCATCAGCTACATGTCCTTAGGAACATTGTGTATGACACCTTACATCTATAAATGACAGTACAGATCATAATGAATTAAAGTCAGAAACCCTTTGATTATGAGGCATGGAAATCAGTACATAACTGTTTACATCATCTGATACAAAGAACTGATGAAAAGCAGTGAAAAAATGAAGGCAGGTTAATATGGTAATGCAATGAATTATTTAAAATAATATTCTGTCCTTAGTGTAAGGGGAATGTGGGATTATCCCAATGCATATGGTACTGCAATTTAAGGTATTCCTGCCTGTAAAACTAACACTGTTTCCACTTAACCCTCAGCACTGCATGAATGATGACTATATGACTTATGACGACACAAGTGGATTTTGTGTTTATGGATTAAGTAATTAATCTAATGTGTAGTCTCACATGACCATGCAGCACACATCACAGACAATAGTACACCTGAAGAATGAGTTGTATTTGAGTCTCAATCAGAAATTCATTAAGGCAAATCATGAGTACTTGCCCCATAGTCACTTTTAAGATTAATTCATTTCTTCTTTGTAACATTTTAAAGATAATAAATAGACAGCAAAATACAGAAGAAATCTAACATACCAGGTTTCCTTTTAGGTTACAGTGAAGTCATCATAAACTCTCAAGTGGAAAACTGCACCTATAAATGCTGCAACAGACCTTCCTTTGAATTGCTGCTTGCAATCCTCCCTAAACAACTGTCAGATTATAAGCATTCCTGGTCCATAGCTGCTACACATGATAATTAATTCTACATGTGTACATATGAACAGCTTATGTAAATATGCTTAACATGTTATCTTCTACATTAATCATTATGTCTTTTATCATTAGCAGCACAGCTAACAGTGGACAGCTAGGCATCAGTCTGGATCTATGCTGTCAGCAAATAATCACAGAAAGAAATCACATAATTCTCTTAAAAATGTCTTTAAAAATGAAAAAAGTCTCATGTACAATAACAGTAGACTATGCACTACATAGCAAAACACACAGTTAAAACTACGTACATCAAGTATTTTCCATGTACGTTTTTCTTTTTATAAGTACAACTACCTGAATGCCATCATAGTCCGTAGTTGTGGGCTGGATGTCACCTCTTTGCCTATGCAGCAGTGCACCATCCACAAGCCTGCCACATGGGGTCCTGTGTTCTGTGTTATTACAGTCAGCTAGCCCCCATCACTATCATGGCAGAAGAAGCAACAATGAGAGCTGTGCTGCTATCGTGAGAGGGTAGTTGTGCACCAGATTGATCCATGATCGTGTTGTGTAGAATGCAACATGCAGTAAACATCCTGCATGCAGTAACAGGGTCATATGCATCCTCAGACTGTTCCCGGCAACTGAAATGTGCTTTTAGCAGACAAAAGACTCACTTAGTAACAACCAATACCTTGGCAGGGTGTACTTTCCTCAGTAGCTCCTTTATGGCTATGGATTGGTATATTTAGCCAAGGTTCAAGTAGGTAGCCTGCTTCACCAAACAAAGAAAAAAAGGAGAGACATAACAGCAGAAGGTTTACTACTAAGCAATATATTTCTAAAGTATACCTATAGCCACTACTATAAATAAAAAAATCTGCCCTTATCAACAAAGTGACTGTGGGGTATCCTGCCATGCAGGAGGAGGTGGTATAGTGAACGTGTGTGACAGATGTGAGAATCATGGCATTGACAGGAAGTTGAGCTGAAACATTAGTGATGCACCACATGCATCAAACTCTGCCCAGTGGTTGATAGAATGGTAGTCTGTTCTGCTACCACTCCCCCTGTGAATCAGGTAAGGCCATAACAGCCACATGTTCAATGTATTGCACCAACTACCCCAGGAAAACGTGCCATCTCATAGAATGTACTCACTGTTTGAGCTCTGTCCTGAGGTGGCATCGGAATATAAATATACTGATCTGCATATGCCAAGAGTATGTCAAGAAACTGCTGAATTATCCTTGAGAAAGACACCTAAGGAATACCCAGCATGCCCCATTTTGTCTCTGGAAGGTTCCAATGGTAAGTATAGCGAGAGCTATGCATGCCATGGTATCTATAGGTATAGGAAGACCACACATCTCACCAGACCTCATCTATGGGCCATACAAACTCACTAAATCCTGTACTCTGTCCTTGTCTACTTTAATTATATCAATAATTCTTTGGTCAGTAAATTTAAAATGACTCTGTTTTTGTCTGTATCTGCTCTTCTTGGTCAACACCTGCGATTTTGATGAGGTCAAGACAAACACTTCAAACTGGAAAATAGCTAAGCTAGAACAATAGTAAGCATCATTACTAACTGCAAAGTAAATATTTTATTTTATTTATTTATTTTACATTTGTTAACCAGGCTAGTCTGGCTGGATACAATGTCCATTTTCAGCAGAGGCCCGAGGAGAAAAGCTCCATTAACAGACTAGTAAATTACAATAAAAAGAACAACAATCAAAATAAAAATCAAAACAGAACCAAACAGACAAAAATATATAAACATACAAGCAAATAAAGGACAAAGTTGTTATTGGTGTAGAGAAATGCAGAGGTAATAGAAAAGGCACAGCCTCATGTATTAAAAGGTTTTTGTTCATTGAACTAACATTTATAATGGAGTGACCATGAATCCCATAGAAGCTGGAAAGCTGTCTTATTTATATAAGATATTCACAAGATTGTCAGTCACTCCTCATTTACATATTATTATAGTCTCATTCGCATAACCTTTTTATTGTCTATGAATTATGTCTGAGCTGCCAAAGACATACATTCCACTATGCCTAAGCACAGTGACTATGAGTGCTATCCTTAATATTCTGTTACAACAGTTTTGTTGACTGTGCTGCAAAACAATATATATTTAGATTTTTTTGTCCCACGGAAGAGTGCAGGTATGTCCAACAGTTTTTTAATCATTAGTTAGTAACTAGTGTTAGTTTATATTAGTATTTGCTTGCTAGATTGCAATAATGGCTCACAGGAAATTGCTGGCTTACATAGATGCTGCGGTAGCGTTGTCGCCTCACAGTAAGACGCTGTCAGGTTCGATTCTCAGCTAGAGCGTCTTCTGCATGGAGACATGTGTGAATGGGCGTACCTTCGTTGAAGGTTGTGCATCAGGGCTGGTAACTCGGCACGTAAAAATCAACTACCAATCATTAGCGGACCAGAGTTCCGCTGTGGCGACCCCTAACCGTGAAAAGCTGAAAGACACAACAACATAGATTTCTTTGGAAAGAATCAGCATTCATTCCTACTTTCCTTCTCATTGTAACAATGAAGTAAATTTTTGTAGTTTAAGGAACTAACTTGTTTGAATTAAATTTCTTCTTATCAGTAGTGCTTTTGTGCCATACATTTAATAATTTCTGAATGTTTTGGAACAAGTTTATAGTAGAGTACTTGACAGTAGTAACACCTGTAATACTACTGCTTATGATATACTTTCAACATGAACACTGTGGTTATATTAAAAATAACACCTCATGCTGCCTTATTTGTTTATTTGCTTTTCTATTGTAACAAAAACTGTGTTTGCAGTTAATACAAATTCCTCAACCGCTTTTCTTCTACACTGACATGGATACTTTTAAGTCTAACTGTAAAAAATAAAATTCTGAGTTACATAAAGAGTGCATTGTCATTGATCACTTTAATTTGTTAAGCTTAAACATAATTCTTAAAATATATTTTATACACAACATTCAGCCAAGTTAATATGACATCAGTTTTATAACTTAAATATTTCTAAGTTATTATACACATTTTGACGATAATAAATGGATGTTTAGGCAGGGCCACCTAATAGCTCATTTTAATGTACATAGCGTCAGGACAGTGTTAAATATAGCTAACCTGTTTCACACTGTTAGTATTTTAGTAATGCTGTTACAGGAGTGGGAAAGAAAAAAGTGACATAAATTTGCTTTTGTATGTGATTCGTGTATATTATTTAAGTCTACCTGCCTGAAATGAAATTAAATAATGATGAGATACTACTATATTTCAGATGATAAACCTCAAAGCAACATTTAGCAAATTGTAAATGTACTTGTAAAGAACTAGTAATAAAATTAGACTAATATATCCACAATACAGACAGCTTATGCACCATTTTTATAAACCTGCTGTGAAAGACCTAAGATTTATAAGAATGTGTGCCTGTTTTGCAAATCCATAGTAAATTTAATCGTGTGTATTTCAACAAAACTGTACATTAAGAAAGAGAAAATTTAAATATGTTAAATTAATAAAAAAATTCTTAAAAAAAAAGAAAAGAAAAGGAAAACTTGAAAACTGAACACATAACTGAGAGAGACAGCAAGACTTGTAGATGAACTCGTCTTTAATTCACACAGAATAAGGACATAAGCGCTTTCGTAGTATCACTACTTCATCTAATGAAGTAGTGATACTACAAAAGTGCTTATGTCCATATTCTTTGTGAATTAAAGATGAGTTCATCTACAAGCCTTGCTGTCGTTTCTGAGTCCATCTGCTGTTTTTTGTATGTGTTGAACATTTGTTTGGAAGGACCTTGGTGCTCATTGTGGTTGGTGGTCATTTTTATTTGTTTGTTACATAACTGAGAGAATATAGCTAAAATAAAATAGAGTCCTTAGGCTCAAGAGAATTTCTCCCTACAGGTACTAATTACCCAACAATGGGTGGTCAATTAATGAGATGGAGAGAAATTTTGATTCAGAGACATGGTATAACCGCAGTGAGAAACACTTCATTATCGGCTCATTATCATGTCAATGAATCAAATTTTGCACTATTAAACCTGGCAGTTTTTCCTAGCAACCCATGCATCCTGTTAACAAATGCCATTCACTATATGCATGCACTCACATGCACAATTACATGCACACATTCAAGCTCAGTTATGTACCTGCAGACATGCACACACAGGTCCAGACACAGACACACACACACACACACACACACACACACACACACACACACACACACACACACACATACATACACACACACACATACATACACGGGACGACACACACACACACACACACACACACACACACACACACACACACACACACACACACACACACACACACACACACACACACTCTGAAATCCTCCAACCCCAACAGCTTTGTTGGACTTATCAGTACAGCAAGTACTCCCACTGAAGTGAATGGTTGACTTGTCAAAAGATGTTATTTTTTTCATCCTAAATTTAAATTTTTACTTAGCCTAGCAATTCTCTGACTCACTTTATTAATGTTGGCTCCATGAACATTCCTGGGGGAGAGCACATGGCTGATTAGCATTAGACACTCTTCATGACTGCTGCATTATTTAGCATACAACTTTACCTGCAATACCTCCATCGTGTCAAGGTCCCACATGAAGGGAAATACATAGCAGCAGACCACTCTAAAAATCTTAAGAGTTTTTCCATGTTATGGAAACCTTCCAAGATTAGGCTTCCACATCAGCATAAGCTTTTTTGAATCTGAAAGTGTGTTTATTGTTTACCACTAATGTGATGCTAATATATTTCCTGGCACCTTATACATGCATTTTAGAATTTTGATTAAACACATCTGTATATTTGCAATCATACAATTCTAAAAATTCATTTTAATTCTGTAGACATCCCTACATGTCATTTGAATTATTGCTTTTTTCATGATTTTTTTTTATCATGCAGTTTTCTAGCTAGTTATATTTGTTCAGCTTATATATTGCAAGTATGTTATTTTTCTAGTTATTTGGCTGAAGATTCTACATGAACTAGAATTTTCAATCTTTGTTTCATTAATCCATTATATTTATTCATGAACATTTACATTTCATCATAAGTTTGACCTCTAGTAAGTGGAAATACTTTTTCAATGACTCATTGCCTTTTCTGTAAACAATTGCCATCTTGGATTACCTCAGATCTTCATCTCCTTCCAGGTTCACCTCCTGCTTTTCAATTACAACAATTGATGTCTGGAATTTCAGTATGTTGGCATGACTGCCTATTATACAGATATTATCAGCTTGTTTGCAGTCTAGAGCTTTGAGTGCACATGATGTAGTTCTTCTGTAATAAGATAATGTGTTTATTTGTTAGACACTATAAAAAGATCAGTTCTCTACATATGGATTACTGAGTTTAGCCTAGCACCTCTCGATTTGGGTCTTAATGTGTATAATAGATATAGCTATTGATAAAGATTATAGACACAGTGTGATGCAAAGAGGCATGTTAAAGTTGGATATGAAAGGGTTAAACCAGAAAAAAGGCTTGTATGAGGATACCAGACATCTACAAAGTGATTGTTGGAGACAGATTGAGTATAAAATTGACATATAAGCATCTGAGTCAGGCAAAGTTAGGGAGACAGTTAAAATCTCTTAGTAATTGCAGAATAGCAGGCTGATACTGTTCTGCTGAAATATGTTGCATAAGTTATCCTTTTTATGAATGGCACAAGGAAGAGATATGTACAGAGTGCCACATGGAGACAGACTGAGTATAGAATTGAGAAAATGCAAGAAGTGCCTAGGCTGGGAAGACTGAAGTGAAAGGAAAGTTTCTACTGTGAGTTAAGTCATACCTTTCAACCATACCGAATTCCTCGGTATTTACCGGTTTTAAGGGCAAAATATTGGGGTGCCAAGAATTGCCGAGTGGCCCCCTTAATTTCCGAATTTCCAGGTCTTTTTTTTTTTTCGTATTTACCACTTTAAATTTTGGCTGATGTCACCATGCATCACCAGCCTACAGGGGCATGCATGATGACATTCAGCTTCAGCTACTGCCTTTTGGACTGAATATAACAGATACGGTGGCATCATTTAAATTTTGCAGAGTCCGCCTGCCTACATGTATCAGCCTCCAGGTAAGAAAACAACTCTGATAAGTAAGGTGATTCAGAACTGTTGTTGTATGTTATCTGTGCTGGCCTAGAACTATTTAACTTTGTGTGCATTTATCTGGATGCATCGTAAGTCTGGCCAAGAACTGTGCGCGCATGTTACTGTTTCAATTGATTGCATTAAGGCATTATTTTAGCAATCCGTTGTTCTGGCCGCTCTGTATTTAGTTTATCTGATGGCCGTGTGGCATTTGCATTTAGTTTAAATGCTGTTCGCTTATCTTTCAGTTTAAGTGTCTGCTGGCCATGTGCATTTAGTGTTTAAATTGAGTGTCCGCTCTGTATAGTTTATCTGCTGGCCGCGTGCATTTTACCGTTGTTAAGTCTATCTTTCAGTTTGTTCCGGCCACTCTGCTTCTGCTCTGTATTTAGTTTAAATGCTGTTAGTTATGCCCTGCATTTAGTTTAGTTAATCTTTAAGTTTGTCCGGCAGCATTTAGTTTAGTGTGTTATCTGGCTTCTGCATTTAGAGTGAGTGTGTCAGCCTTTAAGTGTGTGTGTCTGCTCTGTATAGTTTATCTGATGGCCTTGTGCATTTTAATGTTAAGTCTATCTTTCAATTTGTTCCGGCAACTCTACTTCCACTCTGTGTTTGGTTTAAATGCTGTTTCTTTCAATTTAAGTGTGTGCTAGCCAATATCTTTCAGTTTGTACAAGCTGCTCGCTCTGCATTTAAGTTTAAATTATTTTAGTTTCGGCCACTGCATTTGCTGTTATTAGTTACGCTCTGCATTTTGAGTGAGTGTGTCAGCTGCTCTGCATTTAGTTTAAATTAAATTGTGTTTCTTTCAATTTAAGTGTATGCTGGCCAATATCTTTTAGTTTGTTCCAGCTGTTTTCTCTGCATTTAGGTTTAAATGATTTCCGTTTCAGCCGCTGCATTTGCTGTTCTAGTTACACTCTGAATTTACAGTGAGTGTGTCAGCCGCTTTGAATTTAGTTTATATTTTAAATATGTTATCTGCATTTAGAATGAGTTAGTGAAAAAAGACCAGCTATTAAAAATAATGAAGAATTTCTTGTGTGAAGGCAGAGAAAGAAACCTGTAGCAATAAGCCCACTAAAAGGAAACGGAGTAGAATCAAAGGTCTCCCTATGTAATGTCAAAGCAGAGGGCTAGACAGAACTAGCACTCTCAGCAGCAGGTACTTAGAGGCAAAAGCTGTTGTGACAAAAGTAAAGGACTTGCTAAAACCAAAAGCAGAAGAAGAGCATCACTGACATGAATCTCCTTTTGTAATCAGTTGGTGCTATTTACACTTGGTTACATTTGATTTAAATTCTTGAGAAAGCACATTGTAGTGCACAAAGGCTTATGAATGTGAAAGTTTCTTTTGTAAAGTCTATAAGTAGTGGTTATAGGTAGTGCATTTTGTGGTTGACTGAGGTATTGTCGATTGTTGTCTGGAACTACCAAACAGCTACTGGAGTTTTATTGACTTTCCTTTTGCAGAGGAAGGATTAGAAGAAGAAATACGTATATGCATGCTGGTAGGTGAAGAGGCTGCATCTGATACTACCGATTAGTTTACTGCTGAAAGTGTTTTCTTGTCTTGACAGATTTGTAGATAAACAATGAGAATTTTAAGATAGCACAGTGGGAGGAGAAGACACGGTGAAGCATGGCCAGAGAAAATTTAGCCAGAATATAAGGATAAGCAGAGGAGCAGATTGGAGTTATCCAATACCCATAGTTTGAGGCAAAGATGAAGAATCACTTGTTATACGGAGTCAATTATAACAAAGATGTGCTGCATCAATTCATAGTTCCAAAACCTCTTATAACACTTGTGAGGAAACTGGCACATAGCCATATTATAGAGGGAGAGTTGGGGATAAGCAAAAGCAAAGCAAGAATTTTAGTGAGTTTTTTTATTGGCATGGTATAATAAAAGGTGTTGAGAACTTTTATGCAGCTTGCCCAGAATGTCAAACGTTAGAACCACATCCAGGTTTCAGAACTCTATTGGTATCTATGCCTGTTATTGAAATCCCATTCAGGTGGACAGACATGGATTTTCTAGATTTGTTGGCAAAATCTAGAGAGGATTATCAAAATATGTGTAGGCCATATTTTGGTTGTCTGTTCTTCAGTGTGTTTGAAAGTTGGTATCCCATAGCCCCATTGAAGTGGGTGGGGTTACATAATTATGTATGTAAAATTTATTTTAATCACCATACAGATTTATATGGGCCTTTGTCCAGATTTTTGATGTTTACATATTGAGATGTATGAGTTGTCTTCAGTAAGAGTGAGTTATGAAGTTAGTAGGGGAGGAAATCCCCATTTCCACAAAACTACTGAAGCTAAAACTGTGAGTAGCCGATACAGATAAATATCACTAAGCTAAGCAATCTTAATTATGAGTTCCTGTGAGCATTATAGTCAGGAAAATGTAACAGGGCTAAGCTGATCTCTGTAATTCTATGAACTAGGTACTGTGCTTCTAAATGCATTTTGTTTGTGAAAGTTCAAGAGAAGAGTTCCATGAATTTAAAAAAAAAGGAAATACTTCTTTTGAAATCAGACTATTTCATGCTTGAAGCATGACCCAAATGCATTTTATTTTATTTTATTGCATTTATTTATTTATTTATTTATTTATTAGCATTTGTTTACTGAGAAGATCTAACTGGGCAGAAAAAGTCTTTTTCATTGCAAGCTCGGGGAAAAAAAACTCTGTCAAAACTACAAATATAACATGAATCCATTATGAATGCCATTAAATGCATTGTTACAATGGTTATATGTGCTCAAAATTGTATAGAATCAAGTCATTGAATATTTAAGCAATAATGCATGCCTGGGTATAGGTAATGCTGGATTTACCCATAGTTGGTGTGGTTTGGTCACGAGGGCAAAGCCCAAGTGGCCAAACAAAGACAACCGTGGGTAAATCCAGCATTACCCACACCCAGAAGTGGGTTATTGCTATTATACAATGACATTATTTAAGAACAAAAAATACTTACTTTTCTTAAATAATGGCATTGTATAATGCCTCCATGCTGCCCTTCCGCAGCTGTCTGGTATTCTGCGGCAGTTCTGATGTACTGTGCATGCGTATGCTTACGCAGTATATCAGAGCTGTGGGGGGAAGCAACGGAGAAAGCAACATCTCTGTTGCTTTTTACAAAGTGTCTCACTACGTTAAAGGAGTTTAACATAGTGAGACAGCTTTAAAAAAAGCAATGGAGAATCTCCATTGCTTTTTTTAAAGCTGTCTTGCTTTGTTATACCCATTTAACTGGATCCCCTTTGAATGACACCAGAAACTTAGCCAATTGTTGAAGTCAATCATTTTCTGCTTGTACTGCAGTATCATTCTGGGTAATGGTTGGATGCTCCTCAGGGCATGGGTCATATATACCTGGGCCACATAATCCGAGAACTCCTCCATGTCTCTTTTCATGTAGTCCAGGAAGGTGCATTTCAGGACATTCACATCCACATGGACAGTGACAGAGTCATACTTGTACTTGTTGTGGAGTGACCTGAATCCGGGTGTTGTGTGTTGGATTCTGGCACCTGATAGACAGCTGACTGCTACCTTCTCCTTATTCAGCCTAGTGAGTGGGACATGTCTTAGCATGAGAGTGCATGGCTTCCAAACTGGATATATAAGTGCATCTCTCACAAGCCTGAGTGTTGGGAGGTAAGAGGAGAGGGTTGTCTGTGTACATGAGGCTACAATGCCTCAGAATGCCCAAGTTCACCAGGTTAATAGGAGAAAGCACAGGGAACTGACCTTTAGACATGCCAGGAGGGATGATCATTATTACTACTTACTGCAGATGTTTCTTTATATAGTCCTTTTACAAGAAAAATGTCACTCAAGGTGTCTGAGTCTGTACAGAGCACTGCCAAACACTCGAGGATGAAACCAATACGTAGACCCTGAAAATTTAAGGATGACGTATTTAGGCAGATATTCTGAAGTTAGAAACAAATCAAGCAGTACTTATGGAAAAATAAAGAATTAACTTGTCAAGAATAATGAAAAGAGGGGAGTCGTATGAATGGCTACTGCATGACTACTACTAATGCTGGTCTCAGCACAGCTTCACTCTGTTGAGATACAATGCTCCTTTGCTTCTTCTCTCACCAGAAGGAAAATGTTAGCACCAGTCCCAAGATGGGAAGTAGGCCATGGTCTGATTGGTAATACACATTCTTGTCCCAGATGATGCAAGGGTCTGCAGGCTAGTAGCCTTTTTCTGATAGATGCCTTGAATAGCAACCAGAGCAATCAGATACATTAAGCACAGACACTTGCTAGCCAACCAGAAAGAGTTAGGAATTAATGCACTATGCTCCTACTCTCACCAGGATCAGAATATAAGCACAGATTCCAGGCTGCCACCTATAAAGCAGTTATTAAGCTTTTTGGTGATCAGCAGTCTCCAGGAAATAATGTAACTGCACTCTTTCTCTCATCAGGAGAAAACAGAAGCACTAACCCAAGATGACTGCTGAGAGGCTGAATGTGGGCTCTCCAATAACTGGTGGTCTTGCAATAGATGCTTAAAGGTAATATGAAAAAAATGGTTTATCCTAAACACTGCAGTGTGCACTAGAAGAGTTAGATGTGAAAGTAGGTAACTTAAGTTTTACCTGTTTAAAAAGTTAAGTTTTAGTGGAGAGTCACTATTTTTAAAACAGCAACATAGATTGAAAGGGGGTGGTCACTTTTGTATTCTGGTACCATGGAATGCAGTAGGACGGCCAGTAAATTGAAATAGTTGAAGGGGAGTTATTTTACAAAATAATAATGTTGTGCTTACTCACACCAGCCAGTAAAAGCAGAGAGGAAATGAGATATTTGGTCAAATTAACATAAAGGGCAGGCAACTAAAAAGATAGTGGTGTCTAAGATCATAACAGTAACCAGGCAGGAGGGTGGGAAAAAATTCTGTCTGACTCACAAGAGACAGAGCTGTGGTCTCTTTTCAAGTTTTAATATGCAGTTTAAAGCAGAGTATAAGTAAAACACAGTATAAAGAAAACAAATCACAGTATACACGATAGAAAAAGGCAGTAAAGTAATACAAACTACAACAAATAAAAAGCAAACTAACCTTTCCCTCACAGCAAACTGTAGCAGAGTCTGGTTGAGTCTTTCCAGTAAAGCCATTAAGAAGAATTTTATCTCGTGCATCAAACTTAATGATTCCTGTCAAGGTTGTGCATTTTTGTGATTGTGTACAATAATGTGGGTTAAAATTAGATGAGAGCAGTGGAGGTAGTGAGACATTTCAAGAGAGTTTAGTTCTTTTCGGGCAATAAAGTGGTTTGACTTATAAGGCGGACTTCTTGCAAACCTTGCCACATTACTGTAACATTATTCTGGTTAAGATGTAAATGTGGCCTGTAGATTTGTCAAGATTAGAGAGCCATATAGTAGGGATCAAAGGGGAAGATTGATAGCATGTTTTTGGAACAGTCTGTGAAGGAGTGTTTGATCCTATAAAGTGCTCTGAGTTTCTAATGGGTCTTTTTGATGGTCTGATGTATAAGTAAGTCGAATCTCAAGTTATCATATATAATGACCCATAATAGTTTTGTGTGGGAGACACTATTTTTGTGTTGTTTAGGGAGGCAATAGTGAATGCAGCTTATGTGTTTTGGGAATAAATAGAAGTAGCTTTGTTCTCTTTGGATTTAGTAGATTAGGATTTAATATTCCAATAGATTGCTGGATATGTGCTGAAGATTGGACAGAGTTTGCGTAAATCATATGATGGTTGAATCATTGGGGGTTTGGATCAAGGAGGCATGTGTGGTATAGAGGTAATTAATTAAAAGCAGAGGACCCAGACTGGATCCTTGGGGTACCCTAATAAGGACTGGTAGGAAAGCTGAATGAGGACTTTGCCATTTTTATAGACTGTTGATCTGAAAGGTAGCTGTTAATCTAGAGCAGGGATGGGGTATGACACTGAGAGAAGATAGCTGTTATGATAGTTTGGGAAGATAAACTATAGAAAAGGCTTCTGATAAGTCAAGAAATAAGAAAGAAGCCAGGCTACCACAGTTTCTTACTTGGTTAATGAAATAACAATTGTTGAATGAATGACCAGAAAAGCTTAGGATGAAAAAAAAAGTTCATTATGGAGAATGTGGCTAAAGATGTGTTTTTGAGGTAATAGTCCCCACATAGATTCTTTTGTCATGGCAAATTAAGAGCAGGGAAAAACTACCAGATGGTCCAAAGAGGAATTAGAAGAAAGACACTGAAGCTTAATAATAGTTGTGGTTGTATGAAATTTACATAAATGTGCATTCTACATGGATGAAACTATACTTCTCCTTGACTAATAATCCATATCTCCACTTACTTAGCCATTGCTGGAAGTGTGATCAGGGAGGTATACACACTGAGTTGATACATGTATTGGGCCTGTTCTCCTGTTTACACTATTCCATTAATAATTGCTATGCTGGACTCAACAATGACTAATGCAATTATCCCACTGTGGTGCTATCATTTTCTTTTACAGATCCACTCTGAAACCCTGATGACAAGATGACAAATAACCTCTTTGCTGAACAGAACTGCTCGAATACCAATAGGCATAGTCAAACATACTCAATAATTTTCCTGTAGTGTCAGCAGTTAATGCAATATTCTTTAGATTGCAGACTTAGATGGGTAGGTGTTTAAATCAAGCAATGACTAACTAGTATGGGTTTGTCTGACTACAATGACAGGTAGGTTTCATTTTTTCAACATATCTGTTGTGGACATCTCCACTCAGAAAAAAAAAAACATATAGGGAATGGGAGATGGTATAATGGTAAATGTGTTTACCTTACACATACAAGATACAGAGTATGATTCTTACATTTGCAGGGAAATTTGATAGCTTTAAAATGACCTGCTAGGGCAGCTTGCCTAGTACTTACCTCTGAACCTAATCACTGAAAACTACTACTGCAAACATTTTTAACACCTACTCTCTCATGTGGGTAGCAAGTCTGTCCAAACCCCCAAATATATATATATATATATATATATATATATATATATATTTACCAACTCAACTGCTGTCTGCCCAAACCCACAAAACTTATATATACCAACATCACTGCTGTCTGCCCATACCCCCAAACTTATAAATACCAATTCTACTGCTGTCTGCCCAACCCCCAACAACTTATATACACCAATTCCACTGCTGTCTGCCCAAACCCCAGAACTTATATATACCAACTCTACTGCTGTCTGCCGAAACTCCCAAAACTTATATATACCAACTCCACTGCTGTCTGCCCAACCCCCCAAAAACATATATATAGCAACTCCACTACTGTCTGCCAAACTCCCCAAAACTTATATATGCCAACTCAACTGCTGTCTGCCCAAACCCCCAAAACTTATATATACCAACATCACTACTGTCTGCCCATACCCCCAAACTTATAAATACCAATTCCACTGCTGTCTGCCCAACCCCCAACAACTTATATACACCAATTCCACTGCTGTCTGCCCAACCCCCAGAACTTATATATACCAACTCTACTGCTGTCTGCCGAAACTCCCAAAACTTATATATACCAACTCCACTGCTGTCTGCCCAACCCCCCAAAAACATATATATAGCAACTCCACTACTGTCTGCCAAACTCCCCAAAACTTATATATGCCAGCTCCACTGCTGTCTGCCCAAACCCCTAAAACTTATATATACCAACTCCACTGCTGTCTGCCAAACTCCCCAAAACTTATATATACCAACTCCACTGCTGTCTGCCCAAACCCCCAAAACTTATATATACCAACTCCACTGCTGTTTTCCCAAACCCCCAAAACTTATATATACCAACTCCACTGCTGTCTGCCCAAACCTCCAAAATGTGTATATATATATATATATATATATATATATATATATATAAATACATATATATATATATATATATATATATATCTATATATATATATATATATATATATATATATATATATATATATATATATATATATATATATATCAGCTCCACTACTATCTGCCCAAACCCCCAAAATGTATATATACCAACTCCACTGCTGTCTGCCCAACCCCCCAAAACATATATATACCAACTCCACTGCTGTCTACTCAAACTTCCAAAATGTATATATACCAACTTCACTGCTGTCTGCCCAAACCTCCGCAAAATTTATATATACCGACTCCACTGCTGTCTGCCAAACTCCCCAAAACTTATATATACCAACTCGGCTGCTGTCTGCCCAGCCCCCCAAAACTTATATATACCAACTCTGCTGCTGCATGAATACAAAGAAGGAAGCCATTTCCCAGAACAAAGTAATTAGTGCTGGTGCACACTTAGAAAACACATCAGCAGTGGGTTCCAATGTAAAACTGGCATAAGCTTACCATTTCTCAGCATCTTGTGCTTTGGGAACTTGATGCTCAGGGAATCTAACTTCAACAGATTTTAGTTATAGCTTCATTTCTTTGAACACTGTTATCTAAAGTACTTAACTAAGGTATGTTTAAGAGAATCTACTGGGCAGTTTGGTGGCAAGATAATTGACACCCAGTATGAAGAAATTCCAGGGGGTCTGATGAAGAAACACAGTGCAAAGGGCACTTGGAACATTGTTAAGCCAATTAATTGCTGTAGCTATATGAAATTGACATATCTGCTTATTCTCCATAGACTGTGCTATACCCATACTTGGCTAAACATTTTTCTGATCATTCAAGCCATTGTTAAAGATTTGGTCAGGTAGGTGTGCACAGTATCATATGCACTGGGACTGTTCTGCTCACAGCCTTTCATCAAATAGTAACTAAACTGCTCTCAGAATTGGCTAATCCAACTATCCCACTCTCCCCTAATATTTTATATTTTGGGTATTAACACTAACCAATCACTATGACCAAATATATATATAATCCTGTTGACTGGTTGTACTTCTAAACACTAGTTCTGACAAAAATGAATACAGAAACAGAAATTGGAACAAGGTACCTTATGTGTACTGTTAGAAAAAATAAATAAAAAATCAGTTAGGCTTGCAAGCTGCTGCATGAAACTCTCTCAGGTGTTACAGGACTAAGCAATCCTATGCTCACTTAAGAGAAAAAGACAGGGGAAAATGGAACTACCCATAAAGTGAAATATACTGTTTTAAGCCACACTGAAAGGTATTATAGATGGAGTGCATGTTAAACATTTAAGGATAGTAATTGTAGTCCCTGACACTATGAAAAAGCAATTGCAAACAGGAGAATATATTTTAGCTTTATGATTGTACTTTCTCACACCATTCTTCTTCTTACTCCAATGTACAGCAGTCTCAGAGTTGGTGTATATGTGTATATATATTTATGACATAGCTATATTTTATTTAACATTTGTTTACTTAGAAAGTCTGACTTGGAACAAACCAATTTTCAGCAGAGGCCTAGGGAGAAACACTCAAGATGCATGTCTTTGTAAAGTGGGAGGAAACCTGAGCACCTGGAGGAAACCCACACGAACACAGGGAGGACATGCAGACTTCACACAGAAAGCACCCCAGCCATGAATTGTGCCGTCCTAATATATATATATATATATATATATATATATATATATATATATATATATATTTATATTTATATAGATATGTGTATGTATACATATGTGTATATATATATATATATATATATATATATATATATATATATATATATATATATATATATATATATATATATATATATATATATATATATATATATATATATATATATATATATATATATGGGTGCATTACATATGACCGAAAGTTCATTTCACCGAAACCCATATGACTGAGACCACTCATTTGACTGAAAAACAGCACTGGCAGGTATAAGCCCATTTCCCCAATGTAGCGCAACCCTAGAGTGAGAATATTAAGTTGGGGGGGTGTGGGAGGCGTAGCCCCCCACATTTTGCAAGAAGTTTGTACTGATGTTATATGATTTAATGTATTTTTAATGGATACACATGTATATAATAGTGCATAAACTGCAATTATGTGGGGGGCTATGCCCACCACACCCCTCCAACTTTATATTCTCACTCCAGTGTCGTGCTACAATGGGGAACTGGGCATATATCATATGGGCTTTCGGTGAAATTAACTTTCGGTAATATGGTCCCAGTCAAATGGGCTTCGGTCAAATGAACTTTCGGTCATATGTAGTGAACCCATAGATATATATATATATATATATATATATATATATATATATATATATATATATATATATATATATATACACACACACACACACATATATATATATATATATATATATATATATATATATATATATATATATGTATATAGGATCCATACTGATCCCAGAACGGCAATATCGCCGAAACAGATTCAGTCGGGCATACTTGCACGAAAGTGCTTTTCACCGAAGAAGCACTTTAGCATAAGTATGCCTGTTGTGGAGATCGCACTACAGTGGGGATAAGGGAAAATTCCCTTTTCCCCACTGTAGTGTGACCTTGGAGTGAGAATATTAAAGTAGAGGGAGAGGGGGGTGCAGGGGGGTTTGCCCCCCCTGCAAAAACATAAATGTTTTTTTTTTAACACATTTTAATGAAAGTGCTTTTTTGGTAAAAATGCTTTCGTTAAAGTGTGTTTGGTGATTGTGGATTTGAACTATTGAACTTTCGTTCAATAGTCCTAGATCCATATATATATATATATATATATATATATATATATATGTATGTGTGTGTGTGTGTGTGTGTGTGTGTGTGTGTGTAGCAGTGTTTTGGAAGCATAGCCCCCCCACACACACAGGACATGGAGGATGGAGCTTTACTTGATAAGTGCAACTGTGAGTATCAGAATATACTGTTATTCTTGTTGAATCACTCTTTATTTTTCAAAGTGTCTGGTCTCATATTACCCTGTCGCACTTCTAATACTGAGCCTTCAAGGTGATCTACAACTGTTACGCAACAATGTATGCATTATTTAATGCCCCTCTGTCATCTCAGATACATATATACATATGCACATCTATGTAACAGTAGAGTTTCTGTCTTAATGTCATCTTATTACTACATCAATGCTAATGTATTATTACTTAGGACATGGCTCTAAAATGACCATTTCTAAAATATTTTGGAATCGCTTTGTAGTCATTAAAAATTAGGCTCATCTCTGAGAAAATTCATAACTCTTCTCATATCATTTTACAGAAGCTGTTTAAAGAAAGTATAAAAATTATGTTCCTTTAGCTGCTGTACTGATATCAAAAATACCACTAAAGATGTTGCTGCTGAAAACCTTTCAGGGGCATATCATTTTTGTGTGGTTTGAAATACTTATAATATCTATTAATTTCATGCTATACTCTGATAATCTTCTTGTGTGTGTTATGATGCATAACTACCTTCAGTGTGCAATTCTTTTTTGTATTTTTTTATATGGATGATTATTGATTCATGTCAAATGGTTTAATTATAGTGTACTAAAGTTACTATCTTCATTATTTTGTTTGATGGTTACATTGTTTGTTCTTTCTTCCAGTGGCTTCTGCAATTATTAAATCTCTGCTCAGTCTGACAATATTGTTAACAAAATATAATTAATTCCAACTAATTAATTAAGCTGTTTTTTTAACCCGTGTATTATTCCCACATGAAATCTTTTCAAAACTGTTTTGATACTGTAGTATGTGTACTTTGTAAACAAGAAAGGAATCAAATGATAAATATGCTGCTCATTTAGTCTGAAGATTTTTCATACACAAATTTCAATTCTCTGCTTTACAGATTATTGTAGAATACATACACATTATACCTTTGTGTCTTTGTTGAAAGCATATTGAGATGTCTTAATCTTTTCTGAATGGCTTGTTGAATGCCTGCATAGTATTTTCTAGGTCAATTTAATTTTTAGCTCTTATATGTATTGTTTCTACTACTTCTGTATCTTTCTGACATGAAGTATCCAAATCTAAACACATTTCTAAAGATGAAGGGCCGGATTTACATAAGCTTGCATGGAGTTGTAGAGTAGAGTAAGATGTCAAACAGGCAATATGTCTGCCGAGTGATCCAGCAAAAGCCAGCAGGGGCGTGCACGAGAGCTTCTAAAGCTACTCTTGCACGGACAGCATTATGGTATGCAAATTACCTCATTTGCTGCTGAAATGCGGTAAATTTGCAATCCAGGAAACACTAACCTGTCCGTCGAAGAGTACTGTTATCTGCAGAAATGTACTCCGTTGGTAACGGAGTATCATTCTGCAAATAGTTAAACAGAGCTATGACAGCTCCAAATAAAGGATGCATACAGTTGAGGAAGCATTCCAATGGCCAAATATAAGGCCATTGGCATTCAAAAATGTTTAAAATTATTAAAATCATACTTTTTTTCCCTGATCTCCGACGTTTAGGTATAGCGCAGCACCGCGCAAATGTACGGCGCTTTAAAAACCAGAAAATAATTTAAAAATAGCCAAAAATAGGCATTTTTACAAAAAATCTTATCCTGCCATGCAGGTGAATGGCAGGCTGAAGACAACATTGCCACTGAGTAGTGGTTGCTAAGTGGGGAAGCTCAGTGTGAGAGATGTAACCATGCATTAGTAGGTAATCCTATGCAAATGAGGATAAGTATAGTGAATCCCAATTTTCTCCAGCATGTGAGCCATGTCCCAAGAGTGTAAGTGTAGAAGTAGGTGAGTAGTAGAGTAGAATATAGGTAACATCATGAGGGTGTGTGTCAGAAAGGTTGTAAGCTTATTGGAGCACAGTGTCTTGTGTTTGCCCTGAGTTGCTCAGGATTGCAGGAGGCATGTCTACAGTTGTCCTTTTTGAAAACCAGAAACCAAAGGTGCACATCGTGGAAATATCTGAAATTTCTTGCAAACGTGCAAACAGCATGTGCGCTTGTTTGCGCGGCGCTGCCCTGGTCAGAAACAGAAAGGGAAAAGGAAGGAAAAGAAGTAGTAGGAAGTTAACCAAGGAGAACTAGCAGAGCTGCCAGGTGAAATATATCAGAATCAGCCAATTACACAGGTAGCAGACTAGCCCAGCCCAGCACTTTAAACTCTGCAAACAGCATTTTTCCCTGTTTTTTCCCAAGAACTCTGCAACACTGCAGTATACAAAGAGGGAAAGCTTAAAAACTTTAAAGTCAACCAAAATGTTAGGGGCTGCTCTTGTTATCAAAAACCAACATGTGCAAGGTGCTGAGGGTGGTGATGTTGTGAATGCTGCTGAGCAACCCACAGTGAGGAGACGGAGAAGAGTGTACAGACCCAGGGTAACCTATCAGGGGCTACATGAGCTGGAGATAGTGGAGTGCTATAGGGTGGACAGAGACCTCCTGCAGCAAATTGTTGAGCTGTGCCGGCCACGCCTCACACACAGAATCAACAGAGAGGAACCCATCCCAGTGGATACCAAGGTATGTGTTGGCCTAAGAATACTAACTACAGGTACCTTCCAGAGACCAACTGGTGATATGATGGGGATTTCACAGGCATCAGCATCCAGGGTACTGCACCAGTTCCTGGATGCCATGTCAGCACATGTCAGTGAGCACGTATATTTCTCTAATTCCTATGAGGCATTGGCCAGCAATATAAGTCTTTTCCACCAAATAGCAGAATACCCTGAGGTAATGGGTGCAATAGACTGCACGCACATACACATCAAAACACCACCCGGTGAGTGGGGTAGGGTCTACATCAACCGCAAGGGCTTTCCCTCCATCAACTGCCAGGTCGTGTGTGATGCCCAGGGCATAATAATGAATGTGTGTGCTGGCTACCCTGGAAGTTATCACGATTCCCACATCTGGCATCTGACGCAGCTGTACCAGAGATTTGCCAATGGGGACATCCCTGATGGTCACCTAGTGGGGGATGCTGGATACGTACTGGAGCCGTGGCTGATGATGCCCATCAGAAATGCACACACACCCGAACAAGAACTCCATAATGAGGCACACGCACAAACAAGAAACATAATTGAGCATGTGTTTGGGATGCTCAAGTCACAGTTCCGGTGCCTGGACACATCTGGTGGAGCCTTGCAGTACTCACCAACTACATGTACCCAAATTGTCATGGTATGTGCCATGCTACACAATATGATCCTGCGGAAACAGCTGCAGCAGGAACAACATGGGGCAGGGCCAAACAGCCCCCCACCGTTGCCAAGGCCTGCACAGGCACAGCGTGACTCGAAGGAGTAACAACCTGAGCCTGCCCCAGTAGGCAGAAGGAGGTGTGCCCAGTATGCCCTGGCCTTGGCAAAGAGGCAACGCATAGCACATACACTGACTCAGTAGGAACCCTGGAAATGACATCTCTCTCTGACTCGCACATACAGTAAAAGGGATGCCGAACTTGACACTACCTGTTTTCAAACATGTATAGGGAGTGTAATATGTGCATCCAACATAGCAGCCCTGCATCACCACCTGAGGCATGAGTCCCTATTTTAAGAAATATAAAGCACTGCTAAGCAAATTTTACCAGTATTGAGCATATTTAATTACAATTGGGCGTAGCTGCACACCGCGCTAACCAGCGCAACGTCAGGCAACATCGGGCAATGTTGGGCAATGTTGGGCAAAGTCGGGTAAACATGCTCACACCTGCTTTACTATTCCTTAACCAGTCAGGTCTGCCCAGAAGCAAAATAAAAAGCAGTGACAGGGCTCGAACTCAGGATACTGTGCATTATAGTCACAGTACTGAACCACTAAGCCATGACAGCATTTCACTGGCACAGTCACAACTTAAGTCACTCACACATACCAGTTGGGGGGGGTCACATACCTAACAGTCACAGCCAGCAGGACAATTGTAGACTAACGCAAACACAAACAAATTCTGTATCATGCCCTCTGAAGAGGCATATGAGTAACCTCACCCCAGGCCTATGCAGACAGATAACAGCAGGCCAGGCAGTGTGATATAGGTTGGATAGGCTATGAAGTCACAAACTAATATGCTTTTAATTGGAAGCCAAAGTCTGTATACAGTGGTATGCCTCAAGCCAGTATGATAGGCAACAGTACAGACTGAAATGGAGTACCTGACATAGCAGTGCAGGCCTAGCAAATGTGTATAAGTGTCAGGTGTACCCCTCATCCTATGTACACCCACAGTAACAATCAGGTGTGCCCTCCCAGGTAGAAATGTACAAATAATAGCTGACCCCTGTATGCAGAAATGTTGATAAGTCTATGCAAATTGACTCATGGAAGCCCTGCAGGCACAGCATGCTTCCTGTCGATGTACAACACAAAGATGAGCCCTGAAGTAAAAAACAACTTGATTTTTCACACACATATAGTATATATGCACGTAGTGGGCATGCTCACACACTTAAACAAATTTAGCAAATTTCAGTCAGCAACATACTGAAAGGTCATACTGGGCATGCTCACACACTTAAACAAATGAAGCAAATGTCAGTCAACAACATACTGAAAGGTCATACTGGGCATGTTCACACGCTTAGGCCATGTCTGAGTACAGCAGTGGGCCACATATATCTGGCAGTTGCAGTTCTTACTCCAGACACTTGTCACTATTCACCAATCCTGCCTTGCGCACACAGTGATATGAAAACAGACCCATATAATGTATTAGACCCCTGTCATAATCAAACTATGTACTACAAGTACTTAAGTTGTTCAAAGAAAGTGAAAATGCAAAGAAGATCAATAAATCTCTGATCAGTATCATCAAGAAACAATGAGCACTCCTAACATTATCCAAGCCACGTTCTTTCAAAAATATTGCCAAAGAGTCCATAGAGAACCATGGAGCTGTCTTTTGCTATATCATAAATATCAGTGTAAACTCATATATGTTCTGAGTCAGTGCAAAGTGTAAATGAATACATGTACATGACTGACATTGCCAACATCTTTACAGACAGGGTCATACATATTTACCCCCCATCACTGACAAAAGGGCCAATTACCATACCTGGAGATTGTGAAAACCCAGAAATCACATATACAATGGTTAAACAGCTCTATCCAAACCTAAAAACACGGCGCCCATGGGATGACATGGTTCCCCTGGCTGTGTCATATGTGAACTCCAAAACAAACAGACCCTGCACCAGAACAGTCTGTTGACACTCACCCCTGTACAGGATATGAAACTGTTGAATGGGTTACAGCAACGTTTGGCACACTCCACAAGTGTTGGTGCACAACAGACCATGGGAACTATAGTCTTATAAGCCTAATAAGCCTGATCTGCAAGGCCATGGAGTCCATCATTACAGAACTCATAAACAGAGCTATTGGGAGCCTACAAACACCCAACCCTACCCATTTTGGTTTGGTCAGGGGAAGATAATGGTTCCTAAACCTGCTAGACAGCTTTCAAGGCAGTCACCCAAGACATACATCAATGAAATGAGCTCCACATGGCCTACATAGACCTTGAAAAGCCCTTTTCCAACGTCCCACACACATGTCGTATCCACAAAATCAACAACCTGTGCATAAACACATATGTCATCTGATGGATTGCCAACTGGGGCACAGATAGATCCCAAAAGGTGAGAATTGTGGTCTCCTGTTTAAGCTGCTGACAACTGCTAAACCCCATGGCTCAGTCCTGGGACCCCTCCTGCCTGGTGTATACTTTTCAGAAATACAGTCAAACACATGAGGGCTATGTTTAGCAAAGTTTGTGGATGACTGCAAAAAGGTCGTCATAATCGATGTTTGGGGCAACAGAGACATCCTTAAAAAGGCTCTCAGTCAGACAGATGTGGTGTCAAACTTATGGCCTCGAGCTACAGTCATACAAATACCACATAGGTGCCAACACCCTAAATATGGAGGTAATAATAAGGGATCAATGGACACACGTGGATAGTCATCTCTGTTTCCAGAAACACATTCACAAAGTGGTTAGAAAATCATGCTATGTGTTCCCACAAATTGCCAAGGTCTTTGCATGTAGGTCAAAGGAGGTTCCCTCTACTCATCAGTCATCAAACCCATCAGAGAGTATCACAACACACTTGCGATGAATCTGACTAGGCACCTAAAGCAGCTGGAAAGACCACTGAAGTACTTCAACAAGAGGATTACTGGCCTCACACAGTTGCCCCATGCAACAAAACTGAATTTTACTCAATCTGTACTCTGTTGCATACTGTCTACTCAGGCGATCTCTGCTCAACAGACAGGTCCATGTCCAATGCAGAACTGATGTACATGCGCTATCTGAAGTAAACCCAAGCTCACTGTGCCACATGCTCTAGGGATATCATCATCACAACAATAAATAGAACATGTTGGAGGGATATATTACTAACTCACAGACTTCCCTTGCTTTGGAACAGGCTCTCAACCTACATTAAGCTGAGTCCCTAACTGATACTCTTCCAGAGGAGTCTTGATGAGTGTATGTGAAACTGAAATGTCACACCATGGATCACTTCATCAGCTCTACTACACAGAGGCCTAGGGAACTAACCCCATGTGTGGTGATAGCTGCACACTCTGGCCATACTAATATATGCCTTCAGGCAGATAGCCTATTACCTACTTATGTACCTATATATATATATATATATATATATATATATATATATATATATATATATATGTAGGGGGAACACAGTATAATAAGCCAAAGATGGATGGGCAGAGAATTGTGTAAGAGGTGACCATGACAGGGAGCCATCCAGGACTGTCCCACCCAGCACACATCCCAATGGCACAAAAGACATGAGGTGCACATCTCATCCACTGTACATAACAGCCATCAGTATCTGTAAGCATTACAGTGTATGTGATCCATGTGCCTGCTGTACAACATGACTGTACAATGAAGTACACATCTACTATCTGTAGACATGTACCTGTCACATAGGTTCATAGGTATGTAGTAGACTATCTTCACAAAGGCATATATTAGCCTAGGCAAGTTGTGCAGCTTTCACTACCCCATTGGGTAGTCTCCCAAGCCCTAGTTCTAATAGTTAGTACCCTAAGCCCTTTTCTAGTGGGGCTGCTGATGTGATGCCTGGCATGAATTGTTTGTTTCCTATCCACTCATCAAGGCTCCTATTGAAGAGTGTCAGCGAGGGGCTCTGTCTGATGTACATTGGGACTCTGTTCCATAGTAAGGCAATTGTCTGGGATGGTACTCTATCCCACCAGCATGTTGTATTCATTGTTGTGATGAGGTTCGTATCCCTGGAGTATGTAGTGTGACTCAATTTTGTTATCCGTAGATGGAGCATGTTCAACAGTTATGTGCTGGACATGGCTCTGTATGTTAGGCAGAGTGTGCCTCTGAGTAGGTGGTACGCAACGGACAGCATATTTAGTTTTACCAGTTGTGTTGCATAACACAACTGTTTGAGCCCAGTAATCCTCTTGGTGAGGTACCTCTGTGGCCTCTACATCTGCTGGATATGCTTAGTTGAGTACATCAAAAATGGTGCATTGTACTCAATGATGGGTCTGATGACTTAAGAGTAGAGAGCTACCACTACCTCTTTTGATCCTGATGCAAACCCTGTGTTGATTAGGTGGGCCACATAGGATTTCCCAATCACTTTGGCAACATGGTTATGAAAGGAAAGATGACTATCTACTTGGGTCCCCAGATCCCTTATTACCTTGTCAGTTTTAAGGGGGTAACACCTATGTGGTAGTTTGTGGGTACTTTGTTTTCACCAAAGGGGATTACTTTGCATTCTTCCACATTGAGCTTGAGGCCATGATTCTGACACCACACATCTGTCTCATAGAGTCCCTTCTGGAGAATATTTGTGTCATCCGGGGAATCTGTTATGGCAAACACTTTACAGTTCCCAGAAAACGTAGTCAACCACAACCTTTCTGTGTTGGCATGTACTTTTGAGAAGTCTATACCAAACAGGAGGGACCCCAGGACTGAACCCTGGGGTACAACAGTTGTTACCGGTGTAGAGTCTGACATGTAGCCAGCAACTCTTAATTTGTGGGATCTATCTGTGAACCAGTTTGCAATCCATCTTGTGATGTATGGATTCATGCCCAGGTTGGTGAGTTCATCTATGATACCTGACTGGGGAAAGGTATAGGTAGGCTGTGTGTAGCTCATTTCAATCATCTGTAGCCTGGGTAACTGTTTCAAAGAAATCCACCCAGTTCAGGAGGCGTGATCTGCATTTGACAAAGCCAAACTGGGTGTGCTCAACTGTGTGAAGGTTCCCAATGTCTTTATTGTTGACTTCCATTATGACTGGCTCCATTGCCTTGCAGATCAGACTCGTCAGGTTCATAGATCATGAATGCCAAGGGTCTTTTGTGGCCCCACCCCTGTGGAGTGGGAAGAACATTGCTGTGCAACATTCTATGGGTACATATCCTGTAGAGAGCATGTAGAGAGAGGTGTAGGTATCTTTGATGAATATGGATACATCCCCACCCTATGTGCTATGATCCAGGTTCTGATGCTGGAAGGAATGGAATGAGTAGTAACCTCAAAGTGCTGGTGTGCTCTCTGGAGCCTTGAACTAGGTTTCTGTTACTGCACAGATATCAATATTCTCCATACTGAGAAGTGCCATGAGTGTGTGCATCTGGAGGCTGAGACTTCTGGCAATGAGTAGCATTTAGCTCACTTTGTGGTTATTTGTGTTGGTTGCGGGGTTTGGTTTGTCCTGAGTGACCGGTGTTCCACACCCGAAGTCAACACCTCATTGGTCCGATCTAACCATAAGTTAATTACCCTAAATATCCACATTCTGCCCCCATCCCCCATTAAGGAAACCATGTTAAAAAATATCTCCAAAGACAACTTCATGATTCTTAAGACAGAAGTGGTGAACTTCAGGACACCCATGCAGATGGGCAATTCAGTTACGACTACTGAATCCTACACAATTGCACTTTATAAGTACTTACATGAGGGCATGGATCGTGCTATCCCAAACAGAACCAAGACGCTATCCTCCAAGAAATGGAAGACAATCTGGTGGTCCCCTGCCATAAACAAACTGCACAACAGAAGGAAGAAACTGTTGCAAAAGAGGGTAAAACCCATGAGTGGAGGAGCTCCCTAGTCAGCCTCAGTAAGAAGCTGTGATCCCTGATAAAATCCTCCAAAGCTAGTTATGAAAACAAAATCACCACTGATTCTAAACACAACCACAAAGCATTCTATAGCTATGTCAAGAATCACAATGGCAACACTCAGATCTGCTCTGTTACAGCACAATGGCACTAAATATAAAGACCCAACTGATATTGGCAACATCCTGGCAGATAGGATCAGTGCTAACTTTACCCCCCTCTCACCCATGAAAGAGCCCATCTCTATACCGGAAGAATGCAAAGTTGCTGTAATCATGGCTGCACAGGTAAAAAACACTCTCCAAAGCCAGGGAGATAGCATCCATGGGACCAGATAACATCCCAGGCTGCATTCTACATGAACTACAGAATGAACTGGCACCACACCTAAGTACCATGTTCAATCATAGCCTCACCTCAGGCTTTGTGCCTGCTGAATGGTGCACAGTGACCATTATCCCACTACACAAGGGGGGAGCCACCACGGACCCCGGGAACTAGCGCCCCATTAGCCTGATGAGCCTGGTCTGCAAGGCCACGGAACGTTTCATAATGGAACTTATAAACAAAGACATTGGTAATCTCCAAACTCTGGACCACAACCATTTTGGGTTTGTAAAAGGCAGATCATGTCTCCTAAACCTGATAGACTTCTTCGAAGCAGTCACCAAAGCCGTAGACAAGGGTAAGGTGGTTCACACAGGCTATTTAGATCTTGTCAAGGCTTTTGACACCATCCCCCACTCTGGAATTATAGATAAACTCACTAAACTGGGTATAAATCCCTATGTCACAAGATGGGTTGCCAACTGGCTCACTGACAGAACCCACACTGTGAAAGTAGCAGACTCCGACTTCAGACCAGTGAAAAGTGGAGTAGCACAGGGTTCAGTCCTGTGTCCTGTCCGATTTGGTATCTACTTTCCTGAAGTACAGGCTAACACAAAAGGTCTTTGGCTAATGAAGTTCTCAGATGACTGCAAACTAGGAGCCATAATTGAAACTACTAATGGTGTGAACATCCTACAAAAGGTCCTCACTGAGACAGATGCCTGGTTTCAAAGCCATGGCCTCAAGCTCAATGCCAAAAAATGCATTGGCATCCCCTTTGATAAAAACTCTGTACCCATGAACTACAACATAGGCGGTAGTATACTTAACAATTAAAGTGTGATAAGAGACATTGGGACACAGGTGTTCAGTAGACTCTCCTTTGATAATCACATCGCCACAGTAGTCAAGAAATCCTACTACATGGCACACCTCATCACAAAAGGTTTCTCGTGCAGAAAAAAAGAGGTCATTGTTCCCCTCTGCTCATCACTTATTAGATCCATTATAGAGTACAACGACCCTTTTGGTATGTACCTCACAAGACATCTACAACAACTGGAAAGCCCACAGAAATACCTCACAAAGAGGATTAGCAGCCTCAAATACATGCCCTACACAGACTGTCTCAAAACATTCCAGCTTTACTCTTTCGCATATCGCCTACTCAGAAGTAATTTCTGCCTAACATACAAAGCTATGTCAAACACAGAGCTGTTGGACATGCTCCACTTAAAGAAATCCCAATCTCTCCGAGCTTCGGCCCAAAAACCCAGACCGAAATACAAAAGGAGGGGCTGTATCCATTTTCATAAAGGATACCCACACCTCCAGGTTAGTGGCATAGCACGAGGCCTCAGAGACCATCCAAGTGCAACTAACAGTGGGCAAAGCTGCTTATCAGATTGTATTCTGCTACAGATCACCTACCTTGTCTCAGGACCCTCACTCAGCATTCCTGCGAACATTGGAAAATATAAAGTTCCTACCAAACACCATGATATTAGGAGATTTCAACTACTCAAACATTGACTTACTCAGAAAGGTTAGAAACAATAAAAACTTTGACCCTGCCAAATTCCAACAAGAACTAAACTCATGTAATTGGTCTATTCTAAAACACCTCCCCTTGGAGGAAGCAGTAGCATACTTTAACAACAAATTCCTTGAGATCCTTGATTTGCATGCACCTGTTCGTTCAAAGAGAACCAAGGCAAAAACTGCACCATGGCTTTCTATAGAGTCTAAACTCAAAATTACCCTTAGAAACAAAGCATGGGCTTTATGGCATTCTTCTAAAGACCCTCAAGATCACATTAAAAACAGGCAATCCAGGAACAAAACCAAAAAATCAATTTTACAAGACAAAAAAACAATACTACTGTAATTTACAGACAGTAAATCAAAATAACCCTCAGAAGTTTTGGGCAGGTTTAAATAATCTACTACATCCTGGACAAACTTCAACCTCAATCCCTGCTACTACTATTGATAAAACCCCTGAAGATGTTTCTGATAGTTTTAACCAATTCTTTACTGAGACAGTTCAAGCCCTAGCGAGCCAACTACCTCCTAGCTCCCCTGGTCCTGAAAGTAGCACCCCTAGAAACCTACTTGCGTTCAGCTTCCAACCAGTCTCCACTTCACTTATCCATACCTTGATCAAAAAATTAAAACCCACTACACTTTCTGCTGATCAACTCTCTGCCGAGTACCTACAAAAATAAGCTGATGCTATTGGTTACCCCGTCTCAATACTAATCAATCGAACCATAGTAGAATCTAAAATTCCCACCATCTGGAAAATATCCTATGTGATCCCACTTCACAAAGGAGGCAGCTCTACTGAATTCTCCAATTATAGGCCAATAGCTATACTCTCTCCACTTGCAAAGATTATGGAAAAATGTATTCATAGACAACTCATGCACCACCTAATCCAAAATCGCCTTATGGCAGACACTCAGCATGGTTTCCGTCCTCATCACAGCACTACTTCAGCCCTCCTAGCCTTTACAAACACCATAAACCATAATTGCAACAATAATTATATATCCTCAGCCCTCTTTTTGGATCTTTCCAAGGCATTCGATATGGTTGATCACCAACTTTTAATCCACACCCTGCAAGCATTCTGTCTAGATACTGGTTTCAATCCTACCTGAATGGTCGACAGCAGGCTGTCCTCTGGCAGAACAAACTCTCTAACCTTCTACCTAACACCCTTGGAGTACCACAAGGCTCTATACTAGGGCCCTTGCTGTTCTCCATCTTCATTAACGACCTTTATACTGTCATCCCAAAAGTCAGCTGTATCCAATATGCTGATGACTCTACTCTGATTTGCTCAGCCACATGTCCAGTAGAGTTATGGTCAGCTACCCAGACCACCTTTAATACAATAGAAAACTGGCTTTCTGAACATCATCTGATCTTAAATCCCCAAAAATCTAAAATGCTGTTATTTTCACCAACACGTAGGTCTACTGCTTTCACCTTTACCATAAAATCAAATGATGGCACAATAATCTCCCCTGACCCATCTACAAAACTATTAGGTGTCATCATAGACAATAATCTAAAATTTGACCTACATGTTAACCAAGCTATCAAAACCATCAATAAAAATCTAGGGTCACTTTACAGAATAAAAGCCTTCCTAACCCCTCCAGCTAAAATTGCCATAGCTCGCTCTCACCTTCTTTCAACCCTTCTGTATGCATCCCCTCTACTCTCGAATTTGAACAAGACTGTCCTTAACAAACTCTCAATTTGCTGCAACCACATTGCCAGGTTTGCCACTGGGCTGCCTTTTAGGACACATGATTGCATCAATCTAAATCAGCTTGGTAGGCTTGAACTACCCAGCCTAATCCAGTATAACCAACTGATTATGGCTTATAAAATCCTCTATAATCCGGACAATACTCCTGCACTTAAAAATATTATCACCCCCTATAACAATCCTAGACCGCTTCGATCCTCTAACAAGCTACTAATTCAGGCTAGCAAAATTAATAACACAGCCGGTGATTCTCTCTTTGCAAACTCTGTAAATCGATCCTGGAACTCTCTTCCAGCTGATATTACCTTACTTTCCACCTTAGGTCAATTTAAAACTAGACTCAAACAACATTTGTCACTTAACTGGCTATGTCAATGTATCAAGCCTGGCTAACTCTCTCTAGAATGTGTAAAAATCTGTTAACCAGTTTACTGTGTAATTTAATTTAATCCTGACTTGTGCTCAGGATTAACTGTAACCTGTGGAACTTGTTTAACTTGCTTACTTATGTAATCTCTGTAAATAGTCTGTTTGTAATATGTAATGTTGGTATTATGTAATGCTGTATCTGCTTACCCTTGGAGCTTTTCTCCCCGGGCCTCCCCTGAAAATGGACATGCATCCAGTCGGACTATCCCGGTCAACAAATGTAAACTAAATAAAATAAAATAAATAAATTGACTGAGAGAATTACTCAAGTACAAACTCCTTTGCCCAATGCTTCCTAGAGTTTATAAACTCAAACGCCCTGGAACAGCTGGTCACCACTGCCACTAGAGGTGACAACATACTGGACCTGATCATCACCAACATGGGGGATCAGTGTTCCACACCAGAGGTAAACCCCTCGCTGGTAAGATCAGATCATAAAGTAATCACACTGGACATACACATCCCGACCCCACCCCCAGTCAAGGAAACCACTGTGAAAAACTTTTCAAAAGCAAACTTCACACTTCTCAAGACAGAAGTGGAAAGTTTCAAAGCCTCCTTGCTACAGGATAATGCTATCCAATCCGCAGAATCCTTTACAAGTGCATTATATGAGCACCTACAGGGATGCATGGATTGAGCCATCCCGAGTAAAACCAAGACTCACTCCTCCAAAAAGAGGAAACCAGTCCGGTGGTCCTTGGCCATAAATAAGCTATACAACAGAAGGAGGAAACTACTACATGATAGAGCAAAATTCCAAAAAAGAAAGGCATCACTGATCATTATTAGCAATAAACTATGATCGCTCATAAAATCATCCAAGGCCAGTTTCTAAAGAAAAATTGCCAAGGAATCTAAAGATAACCACAAAGCCTTCTTTAGCTATATCAAACATTTAGGTGGCAGCTCTCAGATATGCTTTGAGCTACTGCAAAATGGCAAAAAATACACTGAATCAACTGAAATTGCCAACATCCTGGCGGACATGTTTAGTGCAAACTTCACCCCCTTTACCCCTAAAAGGGCCTGTGTCCATCCCAGAAGAATGCAGAGCCCCAGACATCATGGACATGCAGGTAAAAACAGCCCTCTCCGAAGCTAAGAACACAGCATCAACGGGACCGGATGATGTCCCAGGATGCGTCTTACATGAACTCCAAAAGGAACTAACCCTTACCTAAATTCACTGTTCAGACTCGGCCTTACTATGCAAAGAATGGAGTACAGCAACAGTCATCCCACTCCACAAAGGTGGTGCCACAACAGAACCTGGGAACTATCGCCCTATAAGCTTGACTAGCCTGGTCTGCAAAGCTATGGAGTGAATTATCATGGAACTCATAAATAGAGACATTGGGAACCTCCAGATACTGGACCCAACCAAAGTTGGCTTTGTTAAAGGCAGATCCTGCCTCCTAAACCTAGTTGACTTCTTTGAAACAGTTACCAAGGCCATAGATGAAGGGAAGGTAGTCCACACAGCCTACCTGGACCTCACTAAGGCCTTTGACACCATTCCTCACTCTGGCATCATGGACAAGCTTACCAGCTTGAACATTAACCCCTATGTCACAAGATGGGTGGCCAACTGGCTCATGGATAGAACACACATGGTCAGAGTTGCAGGTGCCATGTCCGACTCTAAACCAGTCAAAAGTGGCATCCCACAGGTCTCGGTCCTGGGACCCCTCCTGTTCAGTATAAACTTCTCTGAGGTACAGGCAAGCATGGGAGGACTATGGCTGACCAAGTTCACAGATGACTGTAAACTGGGGGCCATAATCGACTCTTTGGCCGACACAGACATCCTCCAGAAGGGTCTTGCAGTGACAGATACCTGGTGTCAAAACCATGGCCTCAAGCTGAATGCTAAAAAATGCATAGTCATCCCCTTTGGAAAAAACAAAGTGCCCACGAATTACCACATAGGTGGTAATCCACTAGGTATGGAAAATGTAATTAGGGACCTGGGGACCCAGGTAGATAGTAACCTGTCCTTTGATAACCACATTGGCAAAGTGGTTAGAGACTCCTTCTATGTAGCCCACCTAATCATGAAAGGGTTCACCTCTAGATCAAGAGAGGTCATTGTGCCTCTCTACTCATCACTCATTAGGCCCATAATAGAGTACAATGCTCCATTTGGTATGTACCTAAATTGGCACATGCAACAGCTGGTAAGACCGCAGAAGTACTTCACCAAGAGGATCATGGGCCTCAAAGAGATGTCCTATGCAGCTCGACTAAAGAAACTCCAGCTCTACTCAGTTGCTTACTGCCTGCTCAGAGGTGATCTATGCTTGACGTATATGGCCATGTCCAACCCAGAATTAATGGACATGCTCCACCTCAAGAAAAACAAATCTCTTAGAGCCACACACTCCAGTGAATTAAACCTTAGCAAAGCAATAAACAGGATATGCTGGAGGGATAGATTCCTGTCCAAGAGACTTCTCTTGCTCTGGAATAGAATCCCAGTTGATGTTAGGCAGAGCCCCTTGCAGACTCTCTTCAAGAGGAATGTTGATGAGTGGATGGGAAATTGTAAATTTACCCCTGGGATCACTTCAGTGGCCCTGCTAGACAGAGGCCCAGGAAACTAATTTAAAAGGGAGGCGAAAGCCAACACATTCTGGCTAGGCTTATAAATGCCCTTGGGCAGATAGCCTAGTACCTACCTATGAACCTATGAACCTACACTCTTTAGGGACCTAAACCTTGTCACCACAATAAACAGAACATGCCAGAGGGATAGATTCCTGTCCCACAGACTTCACATACTCCAGAATAAGCTACCTATCTATATCAAACAAAGCTCCTCATTAGCACTCTTTAAGAAAAATCTTGATTATTGGATGGGGAATAGGAAGTTCACCCTGGGGATCTCTTCTGTGTCTCTGCTCGACAGTGGCACAAGAAAATAAATTTCTTGGGTGGCAAAAGCCAGGGTACCTTTTTAGCTGGCCTTGTATAGGCCCCAGGGCTGATAGACTAGTACCTACCTATGAACCCATGAACCTTTGAGCCTTGCCTAAAAAAGGTAATATGGGGAGAGCACGAGCCTTGGCCAGTATTCAGAAGCATAGTGGTGACAGGAGCAAATCATCTGTAGCGAAGCAACAAGGCTTGTCTATCATGTCATCACAGGCAGACAGGGACTGGATCCCCTTTGAGTGACACCAGAAGCTCAGCCAGTTGTTGAAGTCTATCATCTTTCTGTTATATTGCAGAATCATGTAGGTGAAGGTAAGATGCTACTTAAGGTTTGACCCTGTGTGTGCCAGCATGTGGTGCATCAACCCATATATGATATGGTCATGGCCTATGCATACAATACACTCACAATACACCTAGTATGATAAGCCTGCTGAGGTTAGCAAGTGTGAAAAAAAACCTTTTTGCAAACTGTCAGCAAGTAATGTCTGTATTGCATCCTGTTACTCCATATTGCTTGCTGAAGTGTAAAGATGCACTTAGTTTGGATTAAGAACACTGCACTTGCCAGCTGTGTGCGTGTCTGTGTCTCCCTGTGGAAGAGAAACCTTTTTGGAGACTACTCAAACACCTTAAAAGTGGTATACTCATCTTTGTCAAGTCCGATGATGTCACCATCCTACAGATATACCTGTGGAAAAAGGAGCTCCCAGTAATGTATATAGTGCATCATGAAAATGGTTACTGTTGTAGTGTCATAATGTAGTTAGGTAGGGTTTTGAATCCTGCACTTTCCATCTGTGTGTGTGTGTGTGTGTCTCTCTCTCTCTGGGGGAAGAGCACCATTTTTGGAGACTCATCTTTGTCAAGTCCAATGATGTCACCATCCTACAAATATACCTGTGGAAAAACACAATTTCAGTAATGTGTATAGTGCATTGTGTAAATGCGTACTGCTGTAATATCATACTATAGTAAGATAGGGGTTTGAATCCTGCACTTACCAACTTTGTGTGTGTGTCGCCCTGAAGAGGCGCATCTTTTTTGGAGACTACTCAAACACCTTAGAAGTGGTATACTCATCTTTGTCAAGTCCAATGATGTCACCATCCTACAAATATACCTGTGGAAAGATAAAATCCCACTAATGTGTATAGCGCGTTGTGTAAATGCGTACTGCTGTAGTATCATAATGTAGTTAGGTGGCGGTTTGAATCCTGCAGTTGCCAACTGTGTGTGTCGCCCTGGGAAGGAGCAATCTTTTTGGAGACCTGTAGAAAAATGAAATCCCAATAATGTGTATAGAGCATCGTGTAAATGCGTACTGCTGTAGTATCATAATATAATTAGGCAGGCATTTTAATCCTGCACTTGCCAACTGTGTGTGTGTCTCCTGGGAAAAAGCAACCTTTTTGGAGACTACTCACACACCTTAGGAGTGGTATATTCATCTTTGTCAAGTCTGATGATGTCACCATCCTACAAATATACCTGTGGAAAGGTGAAATCCCAGTAATGTGTATAGCGCATCGTGTAAATGCATACTGTTGTGATATCATAATGTAGTTAAAAAAGCATTTGAATCTCGCACTTGCTGAGTGTGTGTCTATGCTTCAGGTGTGTGACACCATTGGCCAATGTGGAGTGGGTTTTGATTTTTCTAGTGTATGACATATCACAATGACAACTGTATGTGCATTACACATGTAAGGTATCTCTGGGGCAAATCCATATAAATACATGTGACCTCAAGTATTTCATAGGTGGGTACTCTGCTTTCTCCATAAATGCATGTGTTATATTTGCCAGAGTGTGCTGGCGCTTTCCAGACCTTAGGTCACTTCTGTATGCTTGTGACAAGCTTAGCCACTGCAGTGATCCCTGGGCTACGGCTTCCGTTTCACATCCACCCATCACGGTTTCTATTGAAGAGTGTGAGTGAGGGTTTATGCTTGAGGTATATTTGAAACCTGTTCCAAAGCAAGCAAAGTCTGGCAAAGATGACTAATCATTATAGGTGTGCAACAACCTCTGTGGATCTGCATGCAAACCCTTTATTGCTTACGTGCTCCACAGAGGGATTTCCAAAACCCTTTGGTAATGTGATTATCAAAGGAGAGATGACTTAACATATGGCTCTATGTATACATTAGTACCTGTTCCACATTTTGGGGGCTACTACCTATGTGGTATTCTGGGGATACTTTGTTTTCTAAATGTGGATAACTACGCCTTCTTAGGCTTATAGCTTTACAGCATGAGTTTGACACCAGGTATCTGTCTGTATGATACCCTTTTGGAGGATGTGTGTGTCATCTGGAGAATAAAGTATAGCCCACAGTATGCATTGTCATCAAATGTGGGCAGACATATCCATACTGTGTTTGCTTGTAGCTAAGAAAGCTATATGCCAAACAGGAGTGGTCCCAGGACTGAGTGCAGGTGAATACCACTTGTTACAGGCATAGAATAGTACATGGAGACTTCAAATGTTACTGTGTGTCCTACATCTGTGCGTCAGTTGTCAAGCCATCATCTAACAATCGTTTATGGTCAGTCTGTTGAGGTTATATCTAATACCAGTATGTGGGATGGGTATGATTTCCTGGTGAGCTATAGCTTGGCTGTGTTAACCTCCCTGGCTTGAGGTCTACTAGGTGTAGGAGCCATGATCTGGCCTTTAGATAACCTAAGTGGGTATGGTGCAGTGTTTGCATGTTCATAATGTCTCTGCTAATGAGTTCCATAATGCTGGGCTCCATAGCCTTCCAGATAACATTGGTCTGACTTATAGGGTGAGAGTTTCCAGGACCTGTTGTAGTTCTACCCTTAATCAATTTATGTTAACATTTGCACTGGGTGTGATGATGGTGGACGGGTTTAAGAATAAGTATATTAGAGGGTCAGGCCAGGTTTGAAGGTTAGTAGACCATGCCAGATAGGCAGGATTAATATGGTTTGTACATGTGCTGAGGAGGGATGCAGAGTATATTGTTAAAAAGATGCTAAGGATGAAGCCGCCAGGTAACAGGAAAAGAGGAATGCCTAAGAAGAGGTTTATGGTTGTGGTGAGAGTGGACATGCAGGTAGATGGTGTGATAGTGCAAGATGCAGAGGCCAGGAAGAAGTTATATACTGTGGCGACCCCTAATGGGAGCATCCAAAAGGAGAAGAAGAAGAAAACGTAGCTCAACCTTTGTGGACTGTAAACACCATTACTGTGTGTCAAGCCACAAGTATGTAACCTGTATAGAGTCTGCATCTGGACAGAACGTTTAGGTGAGTGGTGACTTCATATGTCAGCTTGTGTATGACACAGCCAGGGACACTGTCCAGTACCATTGCCACTGTGGTGTGTACTTTGTTAAAGAGATGTTTTAAATAAAGTGTCTGTGAATCATCAGGTTTTACATTATTTAGGTCTGGAAATGTGGCCCTTGTGTAATGACAGGGTGGTGAAATCCGCATTCAAACTGTCTGACAAGGAATTGGCAATGTCAGTCAGATAAGTGTATTTTGTGACCATTTACATTAACTGTGACCCGATCTGAGATTTCCCCTGTAGATTATGAACAACACTGAAGAAAGCTTTAGTGTTGTCTTTGGAATCCTTGCCATTTTGTATTTTGAAGCTTGCCTTCTATGTTTATTGAGAGATTGTATTTTCCCAATGATACTGACCAGAGAGGTTATCCCTTCTTGGTATGTAACTCTTTTGGTACAACTTCACACCTTCTATTATATATTTAGTTCATGGCAGGGGTCCATGAGACTAATGCACTTTTACTGTATAAGTGAGAATTTCATGTGTTTGTGATAGCACGGTCCATGCAACCCTGTAGGTGAACAGTGTGCATTAATAAAGGATTATGCAGCTGGGACAGTGTTAACCTTAGTAATGCAAACCAATGACAGATAGCATCAACAGCATCACCCACAGCACAGTGTCAACCCATGTCATACACACACATGCGTACTCAAGTTCCAAAATGTGTGTAGTACAATGCATACTGGCCACCAATAGAAAGTATGGAGTGTTAACACTGGCCAATACAGGGCATGTCACCCTGCCCATGTGTCCAATATGCACGTACATGCAGACAGTGCACCTCCACCATGTTCACAAATGTACACGTGCAGACCTGTGCTGCACACACCCCACACTTACTCTCCACTGTATGCTGTGATGCTGACACAACTACACACATCAGCCAAGTGGCACATGGGCAAACAAAACACAATTGGAATAAACACTGGTGGAAACAATACAACATTGCTAATTACAGCTTTAATGCATCATGCCTGCTCAGCTACACCTTCAAGGATATCATTACACTTTACTGCTGACAAAATGCTACACATTCAACCATTGCTATACTTTATTAAAGTCACCCTGTGCATCAGCACCATGTTAGCTTGTTCTTGCATCAGTGTTACAGATGACAGGAGGTGGCACAGATTTCATCATATGCACAGGGTGTATTGCTGGTTTGCCAGAGGCCTACACTGAGCCATACAATTGACATGTGCGTGTGAGTGTGTGTGTGAGGGCCATGAGTACTGTTAAGGGCCAATGTTGATGTAATGTGTGCGAGTATGTGTTTGCCCTAGGTTTCTGGTTTATGTGTGTGTGTCTGCATGCACACAGTTCCACCATGTGGCTGCCATATACGGGGATTTGTGAGACAGCTACAGAAAGTACCTGGCAGACTTTACAGATCACCATCTCTGGCCATGGATATGGAACCTGTGTCTGGCAGGGGTGCTACAGACAGTATCAGGTACTAATCCAGACTGGGTACCATTCGAAGAGGTTGACATATGTCCACTGGATCCAGGTCCCTGCTGGGACTGGCCAGAGCCATGTGCACGTGGTCTTCTAGGACGGTCTATGGACAGCCCCCCTCAACATTGCTGGGGCTAGTTCTGGCACTACAGGAGCGGCTGTGACTTGCTGGATGTCCACGGTGACCTCCAGCTGCTGATTTTGCTGGCATACATCCACGTCGACGTCTCAACCATCCCGCACTGTCCTGACACATGGACATGACATTGTGGAGGACATCCAATGTCTCACCCCAATGTCTGTCAGTGACTGCAGTGTAATTATGTATGGCACCTGCTAGGTCATTGATACTGTCATTTACAGAGGTGTTATGAGCCCTCTGTGCCCTTAGTCCCTGTCTGGTGTACCGCTACATTCATGTCTGTGCATCCATGACAGCCTGGAACATGCGTGTGGTAGAAAGAGGTGTGGCATGTCTGCCAGGGGCATGATGATCAGCAGTGTTCTGACGAGAACCCCTGGGCATCTGCCTATGTGGTACCATTCCAGACATCTGGCTATAGCTGCTGTGTCCTGATACATGTGCCATAGATACCACATTGTCCTGGCCAGTGCCAACCGTACACTGTCCCTCGGCTGAGGGCAATGGTGATGATGGATGTACAGGCAGTATGACTGTGTGCATGGATGGAGTGGAGACTTGTGTACTGTCAATTGGTGGCCCAACAACAGACCCTGACAAACCTGCCTGTGCCTCAACACACCTATCCTCATGATCACTGTCTGTCTCAGTGACATCAGGTTCCCTGCTGTACTGATCCAGCCCCACCTCGGCACCTGTGAGAGGAAATCAGGAATCACACTTTAAGACCTGAACATGATGTCAGACCACATGCGCACATGCACACATGCACACATGCACACATGCACACATGTGCACATGCCCACATGCGCACATGTGCCCATGCACACATGTGCACATGCTCACACGCATACACACAAAAATACACTCATCCCTAAAGCAGACACACACAACACCAGCAATCTCAGAACATACACAATAGCAGGTGATGTTGAGGTACAGTATCACAAGCAAAACAGTCATTTCACACATGTCAGCATGCAGGACATGTGTTGCTCAACAGCATGCAGTGCAAGTGTAGGCAGTCCTTGTTACTAACAGTATACATGGCTTTGATGCATGTGTTTTGTTATTAGGTGATGGGCCTCCCCCTGCAAAACAATGCATACATGGACACAACATTGCTGTGCAGGTATTCAAAACTCTGTAATGTACTATACACCATAACAAACAGGTATACATACCATGGCTGGATGTGTATCTGTGTGTCAGATAAGTATCCAATGCTGATTACAGCCTCTGTGTCTTTAGCAAATAATTGTAGACACATTTTTAGCAATTACATGATGAGTATTCACACATAATTAGCGGTGCATGGATAATTGATGGAATACCATTCGGCCACATACCCAACGTACGGTACTTATGGTGAATGCAGATCATATTGTGGACATGCCAGTGTCATCCATGACATGGCATGCTAAAACACAACTGCATATTTAAACACTACACATACCCAATATGTGTCATATGACCTAGCCACGCAATAGCATTACAAGACATATATGTGTCAGTTGTGCAAATGGTGATTGGTATGCATATTGTTTAGAGGTGCATATGTGTGCACACATGCAACATTAAGGTGTATGGCAATGTGTATAGCAATGAAAGCTATGTGTAGTACTGTGGTTACAATAACTGGATGGGGTATAGTACCATAGGCCATCATCATGAAGCATCATGTGGTCACTCAAAGCTACAAATGTTTCCCAAACCAACACTACTCATGCTGTACCAGAACTGTACTACCTTGGCTAAATTCACCATTTCACAACCAGTTGTTACATGAGTCTGTAAGGAGGCCAATAAGGAGCATTCCCTGACGTGGATGTGTAGTGTGTTGCAGAGTGTTTAAATGCCCCATGATAGGCCTCTACCCCTCAGGTATATTATGTGTAATGTGTGGATGAGATTTTGGATACTGGAGTGTGTCTTTACAGAGGGTTTGGGAATCCTTTATGTGTAGCATGTTAAAATGCTCTGTGTATAACATAGATGTGTATGTTATGTGCATGTTGAGTATCAACTGTGCCTATCCACAGTCTATCCACATTTGTTTGAGATGGTCTGGGTATTGCATGTGTTTGAGGCAGCTAATCACATTAGTGAGATGTGCGTGGTCTTACACCAAACATGCACAGCATGTATTATGGGTAGGTGTGTTACATATGTACATGGCCTACACCTTAACTATGACATGCACTTTTTATTTACAATAATAAATGTAAAACACACTCATCAGTATCTGTCCACTGCCTTGATGTCACCCCAGAGGGACCTAAATAGAGATGAGACAGTTTGTCAGTGGCCTCGACTGTGGCATTGCTACTGTGTGTTTGCAATCTTACAGTACAACAGTTTACATTCACAGGGCTACAGATTATGTTCCAAATGATCAGTATTGCACAACAACAGGCTCCACATCTTTTAATGACACACTCCACATCTCACATATGCATGATCTACCAATACAGATAACAATAGTCTACAGATATGCCATGTTACCTGCATGCTCCATGTGTGCTTGCTGGGTGGCTCCAACCTCCCTCATGGTGTATGTCTGCTGCTGTTGTTGTTGGGCAGATGCCACCAGGCTCAGGAGCAGCTCCTCCACTCTGGTGAGGGGGGGGGGGTGGATATAAACACCACCTCCTGTTGCAAGCTGTTGTCTCCACACATCAGCAGCATGCTGACGAACATGTCTGAGAAGATCACTGCAGTGGTGACGTACCTGCTCATATGTCCGGTTATGCAGGCATACTTCATTTAATCTGCGGACATCTTGCCACATTGCAGTATGCTTCTGCTGGTCCTGGCTGGTTCGTGAGAACATGAGACTGTAGTGCTGAATCATACAGGTAGTAATTATGTCATCTTCAGCACTATTGTAAGTGGGGTTCCTGTGATGTGCCATGATCCCTGGAATATATAAATATGAAAATATGTCTGAGCAAGTCATATGGCACATTTAACATTATACAGTACAGATATCACTGAACTGCCATATATAGCAACCTATTAGCTAACCAAGAGTGAAACACTTTAACTGCCACTTATCACTGCTCACCCCACAACTGCTTGGAAGTGCCTGTCTCATTCTCAATCTAATGAACCATGTTCTGCACAGCAACAAAATAAAATCACTATATAAGACTATACAAGAGTACCTGGCACACTGTATGCAGCATGATACACCACCTAGCCACAGCAGATATGCATCAAACTGATGTGTAAAGAAATATATCATCCATCACAATGAGTGTAAGGTCCAGTAAATGTATTACTATTATACCACACAACTTATTAATGGCAAACCCATGTCCAAAATATGTGCACAATTGGGAATATAGGTTGCATACTGCTGTAGTACACTATGAATGTTGCTAGATACGCAGTTATATGTTTTACCATACATATGTCAAAGGACGTTACAGACATACCCACACACACATCAGACATAATTACAGGACACAAAGGTATGACAACCCAGCTAAGCTTTCAGTGTGTACTATACAGTATTGTGTGTCATTACTTACACAACCTTAATCTTGAGAAATGTAACCTGTGATGAATACAGGGACCACACAAAACAGTGGATGCAAGCAATGTGGACATACACCATACTTTGCTGTACAGGCCCAGAGCTTCAAGTAGTACTACAGTACACACAGGATTTGGATTCAACATCAGTACCAATCTATAATCATAGATGTAGTGCTTTAGCCTCCAATGACACACCCTAGTTAAAACCAAGGGACTTGATCACACTGTATGCAATAGCGCTTTTTCTGCCTAGCAACAGAATACACAGCTTTTGCTAGGATAAAAGCAAGGACCCATAGTACCATGACATAAACAGATTCCCACTAAGCTATCCCACAGATACATATCTATGATATATTCACAAACACATTGGCCATCACAGCCAGTTAACAGTACAGAGAATCTATTGCAACAAGTAGATGTAGGTGTGTATGAGTATATATAACTATATATATATATATATATATATATATATATATATATATATATATATATATATATATATATATATACACATATACACTTCCATTGGTGTACATATACATATATATGTAGGCACATATACATTTCACCTTTCATAGTGAAAATATCAATTATACAAAGGATGTGAGGTGTACAGTAATATAATAAAATCACACAGTCTTGGGATAAATGCATTGAAGGTGTTCACAGGCCAGGTAGCTTTAGCAGGCCTCACTGGCTTCAACATTGCAAACTGAACAAACCACCCACAGTGTTTAACCACCACATGTCATATACCAGCACTGTATGCTGTCTTGTTTGTCACACACTAAAACCTACATACAAATATGCACATACTAACCTTCACCAACATATATATCTCCACCCTTCACAAACAGTTGCAATATGTCCCCTGCTCTATGCACATATACAGATGTGAATATATATGACACATATATATTTCTCCATATGTGTGTGACATACACACACAAGGTCCACACTGTTGTAAGTCCCTGGACCTCACAGCTGAACTGTTGGGCCTTGATGTAACACAAACAGGTGTCACATATGAACACATACTAACATTAGGGGGGTATATATGGCTACAAATGCTAGATAAGCATACTAGACTGCTACAGCACTTGCCAATGCTAAGCTACACTTTAATATGACTATCATGCATGTGTTGTTCTGTCACACCCATGTTTATATAATGTCAGCGCTAATCCCCCCAACAGCCATTGGCCACACTACTGTACAGAACACAGATAACATGGATCAGATCTTTGACATTTAATGCTGAGCTACACATTTCACAGGTATGTCCCACTGCCCACAGGTACACACTGTATTGTCCATAGCAGTAGTTAATCAGAACAGCTATGCATATATAAGTACTGCTACCACATATGAATGGTTCACATTATGTAGACTATTCTTCAATAACATCTACTACATGCCAGTAAATACATATGTGTCATATACCTTTCATTTGTATGATTTGGTAATATTTATTTTTCCTTTTCTCTGTCTCTCTCTCTCTCTCTCTCTCTGTCAGTCTCTGCAATAGAGTGATTGAGTTTGTTGGCAGAGATTGCAGCCTGCTTTTCTAGGTATTTGCACATGAGCATGTGATGGCCTCTGCACCAATTAGTGGCCACCACTTGTTAATTGCATGTAGCCTGCTGTGTAGTAATTGCAGTAATCACTGTCATAGCAACCCAGTACTATAAACTGCTAACTCAGGTAGGCGTGGCCCTTTCAGCTTTCCAAGATGGAGATCATCCTTGTTTCCTGTGGACATCATTGTTTAAGACAGAAGGTTGGTATAGTTCTTATATCAGAAGCCAGGGGTGTAGTCAGAGATTTACATTTTGTACTCAGACCTAATGTTACTGCTTCCAGTACCCACTTGTCAGTATAGAAATGTATTCACCCCTCAAAATGCTACCCCAAGATACATGGAAATATATACTTTCTTTTCAACTTTTACAATTAACTGTCATACAAAGCTGGTTATTGAGATGTATTCCTTTGGCACAAGAATTGTTTGTGAACTGCTATACTGTGAATATTAATTTACTCAGTTCTAAACAGTTTGTGCTTTTTTAGTGTTGACATTAGCACAAGCTGCTCAGAAAAACTGGACACATGTCAGTACTGTGAGTATGCTTACCTACATCCTTGGTAGACCCTGCACACACAGGTATATTCTACATTTGGGTAGGGGTGCAGAAGTACAGAGAGCGTAAGTATTATTGTGTGGATTTATCTTGCTGGACTTACAGGGTTAGTGTACATGTTAGTTTATCAGGGCAAGTAGTCTGTCTGCGTAACTCTCAACTGTGAACCTATCCACATGGTAGCCACAGAATAGCCTGTTATTTTTTGTCTGTGCACCACACAGGTCTTTTCGGAAATAGAGCAATGGCATTGTTTCAGTTGGATGCTACCAGTACATGGCTACATCCATTTGTATTTCAGTGTTGTATTCCTACATAAGGGTATGCTTCCAAAACTCCTTCCAAAGCTATTTGCACAGTGTGTAACAGCAGAAAGGCTGATATGCCTCTGTGTTTCTGCCTCTGCCAGACCTCTCAAACACTCAGGTACATATTTGAACAGACTCAGGGAAACGTAAGGAAAAAATCAAGGACACTTTTAAAATGTTAGTGCCATTAAGTTGAAACATTGAGAGAATCAGAGCATATGAATTGATACACCTTTTCTGAAGTAAAAGAAGTGTCTAACTCATAATTATTGCCACTATTCATTAAGTGTAATTCACCACCTTTCTGGCCAAAGTCAGTAGTTTTAGGAGGGATTCAGATGGACAGAGCTAAAATTTGTGACAAAATCAGGGACATCCCTGTAAATTAGGGACAGTTGGGAGGTATGGCCTCTGCCCTAAACATATATGCCAGTGTTTGTCCTGGTGTGATACTGTGTGGGTTGTAAAGTGATGGTGTAACATTATTTCCTGCTAGAATGGCTGCTTCACTTATCACAGTCATGTAATGTAATCCCACAACAGCTGTTGGTCAAGATCCACAGAACAAGTTGTGTGGTATGACATTCCTATTTTTCCTTTACATTCACTCATTTTGATGCATGATATATTTATTTCAGCACCAACTTGTATATCTACTGTGGCTTAGTGGTACTTCGTGTTGTGTAGCATGTACCAGGTCTGGGGTTCTAAACTAACAGAGGTGTTTTATTTTACTCCTGAGAAGAACAAGGGCCTTCACATGCAGAGTGACTAAGGCACTTTTAAGCAGTTGTAAATGGGTTTTTGCGGGTTTGCATGATGTTTAGCAATGCTTAGCTAAGCGCAAACAAGCGCACACTCACACAAACCCGCTAACTACTGCTTAATAGTGCTTACTCCCGCTAACCCCCGCGCTCATTTCTTTGAAAGAAAAGAAAATGGGGAGATAGGAAAGTGGTGAAAAAGGGGCACAAAGAGGGAAAGACAGCACGGAAAATAGCTTGTGATGTGCAGGACGGGTGTAGGGAAGGTCCATAGCTGCCCATTTCTTTAACAGCAACAGCTGTGCATATGGAATACATTTGGAGGTAGATATGAAACCTTCAACCCCTGAGAGAGGGGTGAGAACAACAAAGTATGTTGTAATATAGCAATAACCCATGCCTGGGTGTGAGTAATGCTGGATTTACCCATGGTTGGTGTGGTTTGGTCACAAGGGCGAAGCCCGAGTGGCCAAACAAAGACAACCGTGGGTAAATCCAGCATTACCCACAACCAGGCGTGGGTTATTGCTATTATACAATGACATTATTTAAGAAAAAAAATAATTACTTTTCTTAAATAATGGCATTGTATAATGCCTCCTTGCTACCCTTCTGCAGCTGTCTGTTATTCTGTGGCAGTTCTGATGCACTGCGCATGCGTATACTTACTCAGTACATCAGAGCTGTGGGCAAAAGCAATGGAGAAAGCAAGATCTGCGTTGCTTTTTACAACCAGTCTCGTTATGTTAAACAAGTTTAACATAGCAAGACAGCTTAAAATAAGCAACAGAGAATCTCCGTTGCTTTTTTTAAAGCTGTCTCGCTATGTTAAATCCATTTAACATAGTGAGACAGTTTTGAATAAAGCAATGGAAAAAGCAAGATCTCCGTTGCTTTTTAAACTGTCTCGCTATGTTAAAAGGGTTTAACATAGCGAGACAGCTTTAAAAAAAGGAACGGATATGCTCCGTTGCTTTTTTTAAAGCTGTCTCACTATGTTAAACTCGTTAAACATAGTGAGACAGGTTGTAAAAAGCAACGAAGATCTTGCGTTCTCGGGCGACCAGACCTTTTTCCATTACTATAACTCTGATTTACTACTTGCACGCTGACCAATCACCGTGCACGTTTTGGAAGATTAATAGGGGGTTGTTGTATAATGCCAATTAAATTACATTTTATGTGTCCAGTGGACAAGTGTGCAAAATGGGCAGCTATGTATGGGGTGTAATTTTTTTTTTTTGGGAGCAGATTGCCCTTTTTTTTTTCAGGTGAGAGTGGAATGTGGGGTAGGGGAAGTAGATATATTTGGGTAGGTAGGTTGGGGAGGTAAACAGACCAGACAAACAAGATGCATACAGGGGTGGTATATGACACATGTGGTGGGTGAACACCTTTGACGGGGAGGGATGTTTGGAAATCACAAGCTCATGAGCCCCCAGATGGAAACAGTGGGACTGAGGTCCCCACCCATGGGCAGTCACCACTGCACCTTCACAGCCCAGAGGGTGGCTGTGCTGGGCGCTGTGTAGGAGGGGCAGGCTGACCTGGGAGTTGTGCCATTCGTGCCTCAAGCTGGCGTAGAGGTTCTGCAACAGAACGTTCAATCTCTCTACGCACCACAGCCCGGATGGTTCGAAGGGTGATAGGTGGCCCTCCTCTATCCACGCTTGCACGGGGGGGCCGAGCCCCATCCCCTGCAGTGCTTCCACCCAAAGGTGGCACAGGGAAAATGGAGAAAGAGGTCCCAGGCTGGGCACCGGACCTGCTGGTGCCAGGTGCCGTGGTCAGCTGAGGTGGGACAGGTGGGTCCGCTAGGACTGGCCTTCCCATATGGACTATGTTTTGAAGGGTTTAATAAAGATATGGGTTAGTAACAGTCAACAGCATTCCCAATTAGTTATAACAGCATGCAGAAGTATTCCCATTAACCCAACACACCAGATTTTCAACAGTTGAAAAGCAAGCATAACACATGCATATATAGAACAATAGTGGACATTACAACAGCATGCAGGTTGAATTGGTGGCAACAGGCCACCAATATTGTGGTATTTTAACAGGGCACATGCATAGAAATAAATGCAAATATTTATAAACCAATAGGACATATGTCCCAACAAATGTTTTGAGATTAGACATACCGATTGAGGTGTGGAATTGCATTTTTTATGCACATACAGTAGGGTGGAAAAGGATTGCTCAATTAACAACTTATATATCCTTCTAATTTTCACTACATTCCTATTAACTGCAGTTATATGTCCCTTACACGTATTATTACACTACCCAATGTCCTTGTATTGTGCAATTGGATTTTGCTAGATCATTATATACATGAGCTGTATCTTATATACAAACTGTCCAAGATGCAGATGTTACTTCTACATATTTTGAGAGTTGCTCACACACACTACTGCTAAGATGGTACACTGACAGCTCTACTTTCATATAATTATCTAGATATGTTCAGGTAACAGTATCAGTTATATGTTAACAGCTCACTACATTTCTGGCAGCACACTGACATTTCCGGGGAACACAGTACCAAGCTACTCATGTGCCAGATTAACCTGTACATGCTGGGCATTAACCAACAGTTGAGGGCTGTAAATTTGCATAAAAGCTACTGGCACTCCCTTCATCCACATTATATGGGCCTACCCAAGTGTGGGTTAACACTGCTTAATACAACAGTATTATTTGTAAAATGCAACAGTACAACAACATATCAAAGAAAATGACACAGACGCACTCCAGGATTTATACATTTATTAAAGGATTATTACACCTTTATTTATTGGCTTAAAAAACTTTTTGAAGGCTCTCTCATTTATTTTATATAACAGTACATGCAGAATAATTTCTAATCTGCCTGATGATGCAGCCTTTGCAACCTATCTTCATGGGCTTGCTGATTCATAGCCCGGACAACTGCAGCTGTGAAGTAAATGCAGTGATACTGAGACATACCTATCCATAGTATAGACAAGCATAGCAATTCTTAACTACTTAATACAATGGCTACTTACTCAGTAGTGGGGCATTAGGCATCGCACAGGACTCCTGGATCCACTGGTCCAGTTGATCCTCCTTACGTCGCTTCAGGTCAGAATAATGGTGCCTGACCTGCTCACCAGTCGGAGGAATGCCAGTGGCACTGGTGAGATCATGAGCTAGACTGTTCCACGCCTCCGTTTTATATTGGGTACCCTGGTACTGGCCCCGCAGGAGTCTTTCCTCATGATTGTGGACAAGGAGCCAAACCATTACTTTGGTCTCCTCAATGCCCCAGCATTGCGCTCGAAATCGAGTGCCTTCTCCAACACCAGCCATGCTGACTGCAGAAGGGAGCTACAACCAGTTATGGCAAGTATTCCCGCCTGTGGAGCTTAAATATGCCTCATTTCCCGCACTTATTTGTGATTGGCCAGTTTTGAAAAAACTCAGCTGTAGGCACACTTGCTTAGCTGATCTTAGCAATGTTTAATATTCCTTTGATAGATATGTGTCTGTTGAAAGTGCATGGGTATGCAATGCTTTCATGGCTTAGTGGTTATGTACTGTGACAATAATGCACAGTATCCTGAGTTTGAGCCCTGTCACTGCTTTTTATTTTCTTACTGGCCAGACCTGAATGATTAGGATACAGTAAAGGAGGTGTGACTGTGTTTAGCCAACTTTTCTCAATTTTGACCGACTTTGCCCAACGTTGCTCGACATTGCCCAACATTGCCCAACATTGCTCAACATTGCCCGACGTTGTGCTAGTTAGCACAGTGCACAGCTATGCGCAAATACATTGTAGGTGCACTGGTTGGCGCGGTGCGCAGCTATGAGCAATTGGTTTTAAATATGCTAAATACTGCTAAAATGTTCTTAGCAGTGCTTTATATTGCTTAAAATAAGTTACTCATGCCTCAGAACGCATAACCATATCACCTTCATATATATATAATTTGTTCACTACTACATATAACATTTGAATGCTTTTTACAAAACTTGTACATGATAAATGTCAGGAAATATTTTTGTATACAGATTTCTAACAGAAAGTGGAATGTGCAGTAGTGGGACTCGAACCGGGAATGCCTCCTTTTTCTGCAAAGGCTGTAACCACTACACTATTACTATTTTGCTTAAGTTGCTTAGTTTTTTCTTATTATCCTCTTCGGTGTCTAAGCTGCTAACTGTAGCTAAGCAATGGGCAATCCCGCACAAACTTGTGCAAATACGGGCAGCTATATCAGAAATAAAACAAAAAAAAAATTCTTTTAATTTTTAAATTTGTACGAAGTTTAACATATGGGGGAGTGTAGTGACAATGTACACATGTGAGCGGACTCGCTCATGTAACTCGACATTTCTTGGGTTTTGTCAGTGCAGGGGCGTGGATTTTTGGACTGCTCGGCAGTCCGGCACGCCCCCTACACTCGTCCATGCTCTGTGTAAGCTTTAGAGTTGAGGCAGCATGCCCTCATTAATATGCATTGCGTGCTGCCTTCATACTCTTAGACTGACATTTCTGTGTAAGTCTTATCTAGTCTTACACGGAAGATTAGTGAATCCTGGGGGAAGACTATAATGGCACTGCTAATATCTTTTGTCTTCCTTTTAATACTCAGCATACCAGAAGTTTTCCAACACATTAGTATTTTGGCTGGCCACCTTTTGGTCAACCAGCTATATGACACATGATTTTCTCTTTCTAAAGGTAGGGAGTACCCATTTCTGCCCAGTGGGGTTGGAGAATGGGATTCCAAAATGCCTTTCAGTGAACTACCCCAAAAGTCTGGAGTAATTAAAAGTTCAATGTAACAAACACATGTCATGCATAATATATATGTGAATTGTGGCACTGACTATGTACATTTATACATGATGCACTAATGCAGTGCATGTCGACTTTGCTTACATATAGGGATGGATTTCAAAATAAAGTTACGGACAGAATTGTTCGCTAAAGGAAAACTTAAGTGCACTAGCAGTAGACACAATTTCACAATGTATGCTAAAATAACACCAAGTAATTATCTATTTATAGAAGGATAATTGTGGTCTCGGTGCATGCCTGCTAGATTTCAAAACACAATGGATATTCCCAACACAATTTAAATGAGACACAGTATTTCTCAGACAACTTTCTGAGAGAACTTGGTTGATGCCATATGTGCTGAATTTTAATGTGACTATATTTTGCAAATTCCTAGGGTATCCTGCGGATTCCACAAATATAACTTAAAAAAATGCAGCCAGCATTTAATACACTACATCAAGCTAAGTTACTGCAAGTCATAAAAGAGAATGATCTGCAAAGGCATCCCAGAAGGCAGCCATATATGTGCAAAGCCAGGCTACAGTTAAGCCAGCTGTCTGAAGAGGAAATAATAGATAGATGCAGATTATATAGGGTGCTGTTGCAGGATGCATGCACCGCACATGTATGCTCATAGCCTGCAGGGTAATTCAGTACCTGCAAAAACAGAAATGTGGCAAGTATTGCTTTACTTGTCACGGAGACATTTCAGCAGCGTATTGCAGATGCAGTAGGAGTGTCCCAGATAGCTGCCAGTCACACTATCATGCCAGTCCATGACAGCAATGTGCACCAAGGTGGATGAATACAGCACTTTCCAACAACAGCCATGTTGTGCATAAATGTCACACAACAGTACTTTGCCATATCCAACTTCTCCATGTCCTCATTGCAGTAGACTGCATCCACATCCCAATCAAAACCCTATCTGTACCTGAAGCTGAATGGTACATCAGTAGTAAGGGATGACCTTCACTCAGTTGTCAGGTGGTGTGCTCTGCAAATGGCCTCATTACTAATATCATGGTAACACACCCCAGAAGTATGCATGATGCAACAATATGGAGGGGAAATTTTCAACATGGTGAAATACTAGAAGGGGTCCAGCTAGGTAAGATCATGATCACTGCTATATGTTAAGCAGCAGCCAGACATTGCAACAGGAAGAAAGGTAATCAAATATTCCTTCTATCACCTGAAAACAGGTTGCTATGGTTATTTACTGGAACCTTGGTTAATGACACCATACAAAGCCCCCCCCCCCAACCCTCTGCCAAGGATGCCTACATCAGAGAAGAAACCATGGCATGAAATACCATTGAGCATAGATTTAGAATGCTGAAAGCAAGATTTGGATGTCTGGACACATCAGGGCATGCACAACAATAAACACCATAAAAGGCATCACCTTGTGTGCCATGTTTCACAATATGATAACATTAAAACATGATGGCCTGCCAGCTGCAAGTGTAGGTGGCCTACCCCAAGAACTCCAGATATCTGATATTCAGCTATCACAGCTGTCATAAGATGAGCAGGAGAACACAAGGAAGTCATTGTTCCACTGTATTCAGCATTCATCAGACTTATCATTGAGTACAATGCCCCCTTTGGTATGTACCTAACCAGGCATATCCAACAATTGGAACATCCACAGAGGTTCCACACTGAAAGAATACAGGGTGTAAAAAATATGTCCTATGCAGATTTCCTCAAGCTCTATCCTTGTATTCTGTCTCCTACAGGCTTTTGAGGGGAGATCTGTGCTTGGAATACAGGGCATTGTCAGACTCTACTCTGATGAACTTCCTGCATATTCACAAAACAAATGGCACCAGAATTCTCCATTCTAAAGACTTAATCTTTGCCGGTGATATAAATAGGACCTGCTGGAGAGATAGGTATGTATCCCAGAGACTACTCCATCTATGAAACAGGCTCCACATTCATGTGAAGCAGAGTTCCTCCCTAACCCATTTCAAGTGCAACTTGACAATTGGATGGGAAAAGGGAAATTCATCTCTGGTTTGGCACCTATGTCTCTAATGGACACAGGTAACCTGTAAATAATACATCTCCCAGGCCCATGCTTACAGTTATCAAGGATATCAGTACTTGTCAGAGATTTGGGATGCATGACTAGGCTTAAAAAGGCCCTTGTGGTTGTTAGCCTAGTAAACACCTATGAACCAATGAACCTCTAAAGGATGAAAAGAAATAGGCATGTGAAATTGAGGATGCAGCCATATGTCCTAGCTCACGCAACACAGCAGCATCTGACGCACACATTTAAGATATGACAAGCCACACATACAAATATCCACAGACTAAACAGTGATGATCATGTGTTGCCCCACAACAGCAACACAGGGCAAAAAGACACAATTAATTGTCCATATTGGACATCATACACAAAAGAAGTATGTGATATACCTTGTAAGAACATATATATGCACATCACTCGGCAAGGAACACATCTGTATGTATACAGTGGAAACATCAACACAGGAAGTGTCTCTGCAAGGTACATGACCAAACTGGACCACAAAGGAAAATATGTGTCATGCATGAGGTGTGCACAACAGAAGGTGTGATAGTACAGGTATGATATCATCATACCGATAACTAGCATGGGAAGGTGGCAGTAAAATTGCCAGTAGCCAAAAAGTCTGGGTGTCTTCAGTGTATGGGAAGCACAAACACAAATGAAAAACAGGTGTTGTACACTAGACAATGATGCATAACGCATAGCATTGTTTGATGTGTAAGACTGCTGTCTGTATTATATGTTCAAAAACACTTACCATCGAATACTTCTTCAGCAACCCTTAACTCATTCACTCCAAAAGAGCTCAGGACGTTTGCAGTGGGCTAAGCCTAAGCCTTTTGACAAAATCAAATTATGCCCTCACATTTCAAACAAATTTTCATATCTCTGGAACCATAGGGATTATGAAAGAAGTATAAATGACAAACTCTTCAGCACAAACTATTTTTATATAGTAGTCGTATTTTTTAGGTTCTAGGTCTTAAACCGAAATTTATAAGTCAAAGTAAACACAGTAACTATCACATTTATAATGTTTCCAATATCTCAGCAACCACACAAAGTTACGCAAATACTATCAGCAGCATTTTATTCATCTAGCTGAGAGCCTTCATATGAGGCTAAGGAGTTCTGTCTGTGTTACTTGGTTGTTGAGATATTCAGAAAAATGTGAAAATTATATGTATATAAATTAATATAAAAACAACAGTTAATATCTATTTACCTATACTAGACAGAGGTCAAATATTAATGCAGTTGAGTATGTCATTGTGTAAGCTTTAAGATGAAATCTTTTAAAACCTTGCACATAGCATGGTTTTGGAATTATTGATGCAAATATGAACAAGCAATTTTTGACACCTAGAGGCATCAGTAGGAGGTAACTGCAGATGCACCTAGAAACGTCACTCGAATGTAATGAGATAAAGAGCGAACTTGCATTTTAGCAAAAGCCCGCATCAGCGAAAAAAATCCCTTGGCTGTCCTAGTGAGTTTACCCTTTTCCCCACTGTGGTGTGATCTCAGAGTTGGTATGTTTAGTTAGGGAGGATGTGCGGGGCACAGCCCCCCACATTGGGAAGTGTGGGGGTGAAGCCACCCACTTTGTAATGCTAGAAGTGATGTTCTGTTTTGTATGGGGCAAGCCATTTTTTTCCCAGGGGAAAAAAAATCACTGATTCGGGCTTTCGCTCTAATGGCAGTTCGCTCTTTAAAGGTCGCTGAAGAGGTGTTCAATGGTAACTGTTTTCAAACATATAATATAGACCCATGCAACTGTGGTACAACACAGTAAATAGCAGCAAATAGGAGCATGAGTAATTAAAAACATCCCAAGGACTGGACAAAAAAAGGAAAATGCCTGACATGGAATTTATCATATAAGGCAGCGATATTTGATGCACAGGTTATTGGTGCAACATGACTCAGAGCTAAGAATATGTTCAGTTAGGCAGAGCATCAATGAAAGTAACTACATGGCAAACATGGAGCATGCAGCAATGTTGGTAATAAAGTAATACAAGTATATATATATATATATATATATATATATATATATATATATATATATACGTGTGAGTGTGGAATTGGTGAGATATGGGAAGGCACACAAGACACACATGGGAAGGCTACAGTATTGGAAAAAGGTACACAGAAGTGCAGTGAGTGCTGAGGGTGAGGGATGTGTAGTACCATACTATAATGCTGTAAGTGACACAGGTATGCATACAGAGGTATACGTGTGCATGTGGGAATGGCAGACAACAAGGAAATTTGTAATATAGCAATCAATGCTGGATGACTAAGATAACATGCTGTTAACCATGAGGATACATGCAATATGCCAACTACAAAGAGCTGCAAACATAGATGCATGGAGATTGTTACATAAAGCATTGCTGTTGTCAATATCCGTACTAATGGATACTAATGATAAATAACTACTACATATCACAATTGAAAGCTAGTCACATATGTCAGAAAAATGATCATAAAAAACTCTGTGGCATCAGACAGTTGAAAAAACACATGTAGATTGATTAATCAGTGGTCAGCACAGCAGTCATCATTGTTGCAGGGTCAGACTGACACAAGAGGACACACATTGGATCAACCATCAGTGTCACTCTAACACAGTCTAGGACACCCATAGTGATGGTGCATACTGAGGTCCTGTCTGCCCCTGCCACGTCTGGAAACACTCGGTCCTTGGTGCTGTACCAAGGAGATGGATGTGGTGATGCTAGCATTCTGAGACACAGAGTGTGTTGCAGCAGTAGTGCAATGTATCTGGCTGGACATGACTGCTGGAGTCACAAATGAGTGACCAATATCAGATGTGGCTGCACATTGCAATACAGTCATTGAGGGACATGTGTGGGTCTGTTGGAAGGGGGTCTGTCTTTCCCCACTGGAGGTAATCTTCTCAGTACAGTTAGGGCATATAACACCCATTTCATACTATGGCACTTCTCTAGCACCACTATAACAAGGCTTTCAACACAGCATGCCACAGATAACACAATGCCACACTGTGCAGCCAATGCTGCCATGACCTCACCATGTCTGTGCTCCTGACCTTCATGTGACACATGCAGCTAGTGTGCTACATGGTCAGTAGCAAGGGCAAGTGTATGCAGGTCAGAGCCAAGACATTGCTGTGAATGTTCATTTTTCTGTAATAATAGGCAAACACTCTCTAACATGCATATACTGCACATCAGCTCCAGTCCAATGTGGAGTTTGACAGATAGTAGTGGTCCATCCTAAAGAAGATACATCATCATTTCCAGACTCTACATGGAATGGAAGGTCATAGTCATCATCAACTCCATCATCTGATATCTCCACCTCAACAGAATGGCCGGGCACATTATCCTCCCTATAGGAGGTACACCATGAACCACATGTCTGTCCCCTTCCAGGCCAGACAATGAATTTAATTCAGTAGCCTGTGTATCATTGGCCAAACTATCAGAATGAGGCCAATCACATCCCACAACAAGATTAGTGGACAGGCTATTGGAGGATGCAGGTAGTGGATGTGCTGTAAAAACAGACAGATGATAAATGTCATATACATTCAGAGAAGTCAAAATTTGTAGTATAGTACGGACATTCGGACAACTATATAGCACTTTGTCATGTCTGTGGATGGTTCAGGGACCCTGTATAACAGACATACACCATGTCAATTACAAATCAACCACATGACATGATGTCATTACAAGTAGTAAACCTACTTGAAACAGCCTCCTCTGAGGATTGAAATGACACTCTCATTTAAAAAGTACACTTGCATCACTCAGTAATAAGCACATACAACACATCATGTAGCATTAAACCTGAGGAATAACTCACAGGAAATAAGACATACATGTATGGAATGATAGTATTGATGGCCTGGTTGCACGTGTCCTGTGAAGGTAATCAAGACCATATTAGTCTGAAGGAAACATATGTAATTATCAATAGTGAACAGTAGCAAATATATAGACTACCTTGTCAGGTATGTCCTCCCTACTTGGGGAGTGTATCATCTAATGTAAAGCAGATCTTGTAGTATAAAATGGGAAATGACTGCACAACTATAATCCACAGCCATAACAGAAGGCAGAGGCAAACAACAGCTATGGATCACAGTAACAGGATATGGAGCTACTTTTGTGACAAACAGTGTACATGTCATGCAGATTTATCTGTGTAGGAAAGAAGCCAACATTACTATCATAGATCACAGGTGTCCTAAACACTGTTGTACAACAGCAACAGTATGAAAAACCTTACCAAGCTTGCCTGCAGCAGATGTTCCTGGCCAATGTCTTGCAATGATGTATCTCTAAGTTAAAATGACACACAAGCAGCCACATGTGAGTATACTTCACTGTCATAACAGGAGGCAGAGCCACACAACCACTATGGATCACACTAATGAGATATGGGGACACTTACATGACACATGCTGCTGATGTTCGTATGTTGATGGATCTATGCAAGTGAAAAGCAGAACATCACACGTTGCTAACAGTGTTATGTAAGTACTGTGTTAGTAAGATAACATGCTGTAACACTTACATTGTGCATCTACATCAAGTGTGCTGCCACATCCACAATGTAGTCCTGCTGCTGTATCACAAATATAACAACACATTAAGAATTGTACAATAATGTTTTCAATGAGAATTGGTGTATACTGCACTCGTCATGAACAATAGACACACATGTACATCCTGGAACACCTGCCTCAATACATCCCTTGGGTATCTAATGATCCTGGCAGTTGGTTTGATGGCATTCCTTGTCCTCTCATAGCAGTGGAGTCTGCTGGCTGCACATTGGATCATGTCAGGGAAATGTCACCTGCATGCCTCTCTAGACTGATTGTGACCACCCAAGGCATTTATCATGTGTAACAGATATTTGCACACTTGATTCATCCACACAGTATTGCCTTTCCAGCTAATCAGGCTGCTTCCATGCTGGTGCAAAGCCTGTATCACAATCTCATTTTCTCTGTGTGAGAAACAGCCTTTCCTATTACAGTTTGATATCTGGAAGGCAGAGTGATATGCATACCTTAGATTTTCTATGGAGGCTCACATATTTACATGACAATGTTAAAAGCATATGTCAAATAAATGGCTCACCTCTCATTTACATTACATAGGTATGCAAAAAACTCATTTAATATATATGACTGTCATGCACAGAAAATAAGAATGAACAATAACAGTCTTTAGACCTCATCAATATGCCTTAACATCATCACATACATGTGCACAGCTATCAGTCAATTTAACAAGTTTGTACAGGTGAGATATGAACCAGAGTCAGTGGATATTATGATAAGTAAGGTGCAAACACATAACCAATGTGCCACAACTTCAGTACTGTATCACTGGTGTTACCACAGTTACATGCACATCTGAACACAACTAATAATTCTACCTCAGTAATAGAGGATGCATCTTATACATTATCACAGTATCACAAAAGTGACTGTCATGATAATGTACACAATATTAACTGCTGACATTTATACAGAAACAAGGCAGTAAAACACCAGCATTTGAAAATGACCTGTTATGCAGTCCTGACTATATATCACCACAAGAAATAATGTAAATGTTAAGACTTCCTAATATTGCCTTTTACCCACTGAATGTTATCACAACTACTTCTGTATGATTCAGCATCAGAGAGCATCTGTAAGGCAAGTACTGAGCATACAACTTGTGGACAACCCCATAAGCTGTCTTTCTCTACAAACATACCTCAGATATTGCAGGTTATTCTGCACTAACTATAGATATTTTTTGCTTCTGTCTGTATCTGTACTTCAAGACTGGTTTGTTTGCAGCCATACAACTGCATTTGGGGAAAACCTCCTTGTTTCTTAAGGGCATGTATCCATATGGCTGCATATGTGGAAGTCTACCACCCTTCTTTATGTAACTGACAGATTATAATGCAGATAATTATGTGAACAAAAGTATGTGATAATAGCACTGTGTTCCACCACGGCAATGTAAGCAGGTGACACATTTCTTTTGGAAGCTAGCTGTGATTCAGCTATATCCCAGAGCGAAGTTAATTGAATGCACACAAGTACCATTCACACCATACATAATTAATGAGGTTCATTATCATTTAAAATGTTTTGGAATTCTATTAACTATCATCCGCATAAGTTCTTGAATCTTGGTGCATTAACCAATAGCTCGCCATAAGTGCACAATGCTCAGCGCAGCTGCCCAAAAGGTATCAATAAATGGCAAAATCTGTAACACATGCCTGATGCCCACCACTCATCTGCCACCATCCTATATGTGCCATCTTTAAAGTGTAATATTTTTTTTTCAAAAAGCTTTATTATGTTTTATATTAACCAACACAACTTTAAAGTGTAATATTGATACATACTCTTATCATACCATTGCTACCCGTGAACTGAGTGGGACTTCAGTATTTTTTGGAATGTTTTTATTCTGTATTGTAATACTACTTCAGCAAGGATGTCAAATGACAGGAGGCATTGGTGAGTCTGCACTGATCTGGACAGATGAGGAAATGATGCAGCTGCTCATTGTCTGTGGTTGGCAGGAGCATAAGATGCGAGCATGCCTCAGGAACTTTGCGATGATCGATATCAGGAACCGGATTGTGATGGAGTACTGCAGATGAACTGGGATCTACCAGACTGGAGTTGTACAAATATGTGTTTAGGTGATGCATTGTGTTTGTATTTAGTTGATACATTGTGTTTCAAGTGGATTCCATGGGTATCTGTATCAATAATAATAATTTACATAGAGGAAACTTTATTCTAGTCACATGTCAACATATTCTGAGGTTATCCACAACTACACTAGGCCAGTGTAAACATTATGCAGGACTGTGGGTTTTAACAGTATATTAATATGGACTTCAAACATACTAGTTTTACTGCTATTCCATAATACCTACTCATAAAACATCTGCTAAGCTGTAATGTCTCTTAAGTCAACTAGTTAAGCTGTATGGCATAATGAATGTTGTTTACCTACATATGTGTAGCTTCAAATCCCAGTGTAGCCTCTTTTTAGGTTCATATATTAGTACTAAGCTAACTGCCCTTGTGAGCCATTTTAAGTCTAGCCAGTTATCCCTTGTGAGGCTCAAACACTGCATTGTGTGCTTGCAAGGCAAACACCGTAAGCATTAGGCCACCCTCCCAATCCTTTTTTTTGTTATACATTTGTGTAAAAATGAACAAATGTTTTTAAACATTAACATCAGTAACTCAAGTACTATTGCACATCACATATGGAAGATCTATATTTGTTTGGTAACTTCAACAAAACATACTTTTACACATCTAGTATGGCTGTGGTACATTGATGCCATCAGTGCTTAGGTTGTAAATGACTACACATTTCTCCATTATCTGCAAAGCTTCTAAAAACACCCTACAATATACACTTCTGTCTGTGTGAATGCTGAGTAATACATACATTAATAAATCCTAAAGTTTAAAAATCATAACACTCTTTAAAATGCATGTGTACTTTTATCAGTTTAGTGAATATAAGATCAATGCAGGTCATCATAGGTTCATAGGTTCATAGGTAGGTACAAGGCTATCGGCCCTAGGGCCTATACAAGCCTATCCAAAAATCATAGCTGAAATATGTGTGAGTCTTGTTAATGCAATGCAAGCACAAAAATGTGATCTGTTAGCCTTAAGCTGTCTTTAGGACACCACAGTATAAGGACAATGCCCTCACACCTAATTTTCATGTGTAGGTTTGAATCTCGCAGTTGTGCACTAATTCATGTCATGGCTATTTATGTTTTTAAAGTGCATGTGACTCATTTTATGTACGCTATGATAGTTAAACTCAGTGTGCTGACACATGAGAGTTATATCATGCTGAAAAATGTGCATTTTGTCATTATTCTGTAGACTTTGACAACGTTAAACAAAATGTTGTATATATTAGCTCAAATTAGTAAGCAACAGGGCACTGTAAGTGTGGTTTGGTTATGTGTAGGCTCAAATCCCAATGTAGCTGATTTTTTAAATATTATTGTCAGTAATTCATGTACTATTGCGTATCACAAATGGAATATCTATATTTGTTTGGTAACTTATACAGTACAGATTTTTACACATCTAACATGACTATAGTGCATTGATGCCTATAGCTCTTAGGCTGTTTATGACTTCACATTTCTCTATTATTCGCAAAGTTTTTAGAAACATCGTACAGTATACTTTTGTTGATAATGCTGCATGTGTGAATGCTGGGTAATATCTATCTATATATATATATATATATATATATATATAGAGAGAGAGAGAGAGAGAGAAAGAGAGATGTTACCTCTAAATTTTATTCTTCTTTTAGTCATCTGCCCTCCTACATAATGTACATGTGTAGCAATTTTCTTGGGTGGCGAAAGCCAGGGTACCTTTTTGGCTAGGCTTGTATAGGCCCTAGGGCAAATAGCCTAGTACCTACCTATGAACCTATATGAAAAACACAGTTGTACAGTATTTCCTTAAATGTATATTTATGTGTTGCAAGTGCAGAGAAACATTTTCTTGCAAACTGTAAAAGGTGGAAATCTACTATGTTAGGAATGAGTATTGCTGTAAGCAATGCAATAATATACAGTCTTGATTGCTTAGTTTTGTTACTTGAATCCACCACAGACATTATATCCATCATTGGCCAGATTGAATATTGTTACACAGGCATGCCTGTGTGGAAAATGGAATCATTTTTGTTCCAGTGTATTAGACATTTATGTTTTGGATGATATCAGATGATGTCACACAATGCATTTTGGATATATCATGTACAATGTGATGTTATATGTGTATAGCAGCCTATGTAGATCATGTGGCAACGATTGTAATCTCCTGTCATATAAGATACACACATGACTTAACATTTGGCTATATATATATAGATATGTATCTTAAATTCTACACATGCATATGCAAATATTAGAAGTTTTCAAGACTGAGGTATCAATCACTTACATGTGTACACATTTATATTGATAATGATGTAACACCACAATACGGTCAGCATATAATAACTGCATGCATCAGTAGGTCTTTCTCCAGATGCATAGGTATGTGTGTACACTTAGACAATGTCATCTTAGACTGACACACCTGTTAGTGTGTGTAATGCTTTCTTGGATATTCATAGCTGCAATTTGTTTGACTTCCATCAATTCATGAAAAGACAGAAGGATCAATTAGCTAGGCAAGTAGGGTTCTGGCTTATGTTGTAAGCATAGGTGAACGTTATAACTTTAAAATTTGTCTGCAGTACTTCTCATGTATGCAAAGTACTGAGAGTGAAGTATCAGTGAATAAATATACAAAATGTGTGATGTTGTATTGTACGGCAATGCTTGCTGACATGTACGGATAACTATTTTCACTGTTCTTTTTTGACAATTATGTACTGTGCTTAAGCAGTCCTTCTGTTTGTGTAATACATCATCTTTTTCTGTTTGCAGCTGCTGAAGATCGTTCCAGGACCAAAGCCTTGTGCTTAGAGTATATGCACAACTTTGAGGAGCATCAGAGTGACAGCATTATGAGTTATGACTTTCCATGTTTATGTCTCCAGAAATAGTACTAACATATTTAAATCTTCAGGTTTAGATATGTTGTTGTATGACACTTGGTCATGCTAATGCCATGTCAGACTTCCCATAACAACATCTGCGAGGTATGTGTAATATGTAGGGATTTACTGTGAACAGTTTTAATGTTTACATAAATGCCATGGAATGGAATATTATGTGTTATCAGCATGTGTTTATAGCACTCAGATCTCCAGACTTTCGCAAAATGTTCAGATCGTTGATTAATATTTTTGGTCCATTTCTCACAAAAGTGTGGTTTTCTGGCAAATCAGTGGCAAATCACTGAGGACTAAAGTCAGAAAATAATGGCAGACATTTGATTTTTAGACTTAATATCCTTCAGAAAATTCATGCCAATACAAAACTTGCTATTCTACTGACTTTCAAAGTTTGGAAGACCAATATTTAAAAAGTGTCCCTACTTTTGGGACTTTGCCCCTTCATTATTAGTGGATCTGTCTAGATTTCTTACTCAAAGAGGTTGAGAGGTATGTGAAGTGTCTGTTATTACACTGAGCTTATGTGCTGTTTGTTGACACAACCTCAACGACAAACATCTATGTTCACCTGGCATATTGGTATTTATTTTTAATGCATTTTATACATGTTGATTTTACTGTTAATGCTGTTTGCACAGCAGCCAGTTGTTTCCGCCGAATTGTGCATGTGCATGGCCTGCATGTTTTGTTATTAAATGAGTGTTTGCTAAGTCATCATTACTAATGCTGTTGGCAGATCTTTTTATTGGCATATAGTTCTTGAGTTCCACTTCTCTTCCGATGGTGTATAACTGTGCTTTGATGGCTTGTTAAACATAACATCACATACCATTTTTTGTTATTGGTATGCCATAAGCAATGCCTAGATTTTTTATGTCTGAGGTGTGCAATACTATTTTCATGATCATCATCACATTGTTTTCACTGTGCAAATAAATATGTAAGCAAAAACAAATAAAGGCAGTGACAGTGATACATTTGTTGGGGGAGAGTTATGTACAGTAGAGAGTCGATTATCCAAACTAATTGGGATCTAGGGTAGTTTAGATAATCATACTGTTCGGAAAATCAAGCATATAATTGAACCAGATAAAAATCTTCTAAAATCTTTTTTTTTTCTGCAAGCTGGAATAGACTTTTCAACCATTCAGTAATTCCAGTGGACAATAAGGAATATTTTTCACACACGAGCTTACTACAATCTCAAAGAATATGCTCAAGTGAATAGGTATAATGTTTACATATTCAGACTTTATGATTCTTCTTACCCAAAAACTTTGGAAGACTGGTTCGGATAATTTACATTTCAGATAATTGATGCTCACACAATCGACTCACTACTGTATGTGTGTCAAATACATACACTCTAGATATTACACTGTACTTGCAACTGTGTACATTTTTTCTTCAGCTTTCCACTTCTCTTCCAATTATATACTGTTGTTATGTCACACATTAGCCATGCTGCATTGTTCATATCATTTGCATATACATACTTTTGTATACATATTTCAACCATGGTATGTAAACATGACACATTAGTTTCACATAATGATGAGTTATAGTGGAAATTTACATGTTATATTAACACCTCAACATAAATATATGAGGCACATATTGATTAAAGCATAGGGATTGTATTTGTAAGGATTTGCTCTCAGAATCTATGACTGGCATTGCTATAAGGCCAATTTGGCAATATGCTTACAAGAGGGGCAATGTTTCCAAAGGTCTGCTGTTAGTCTCAACTTGCACTGCACCATGTCTTTTAGAATTGAGTCCTATGTCAGTGTTGCATGATAGAGTGACATGGCATACCTGTATTACAAATTAATGGTAACATATGTGTCTTTGTGCTGTGCACATGTGTGTTTTGTATTCATACTGAGTTGCTAGTAAATGTATAAGAAATTACAGATTTATGTCTGAAAAACTGATTACTGTATGCATGTAATGTATCAGAGTAACTTAATGCCAATATATGACAGGCACACTGAGCCATTCATGGACTTCTATTTGTATCATCAAAATATGACTATTATGACAGAATTTTGCATTATTATGACATTGCACTTATTATTACACCTTCGTATCTTTTGTTATACAGCATATAAATAGACCTTATGGTCTGTTTCTGGTGACCTTTATGTTGCCACAACAAATGCACCCTAATGCCATGTAAATTGGGCAAACATTACAAATGTCCAGTTTCATAAGTTTTGATGTTACTTGTATATAATATAATCTCTTTACAGTTATGTTGGTTCATATCTGTCATCACAGTGATACATAGCTGCTTTAAATATTTGCCTTTAAGGCTGAATGTGATATGACCCACATGTCAATACATACTATGAAGCAGTAGATAGATATGGCAGTATAGGACAACTTGCCATGTGTATTACATCCACATATATATCGGTATTGTGAGACTGACTTCCTTTCCTTGATCTTCATTATACTTCAGTAACATCTACTGTACATAGTTTAATCTGTAGTTTATTACACAAAAGATATGCACATGACTGCTATCATATTTTATAACAGGCCTGTCACTGCAACACATTACACAGAGTCACACCATGTATATTTTGTCTGCTTATAATCATATGTGATGGAAATGTATTTTAACTGACATATGCATTTCTGTACATGCCTTATTAGTGATTGGTTTTATTTCAGACATGTTTTGCCTATAACTGTGATGTACGTAACATGCCATGTTGCAATTTATTATTGATTGGATGTATGCCTGACATCACATAAGGTGTTATAAATGGATAATGTCAGACAGTAGTGGAACATCACATACATAACAGATACAGCATGCTTTTCCATGTATTCATTGATTTTCCATTAATACATATTTTGTATGGAAAATGTTTTGTTCCTGTGTTCAGATTTGACAGAACATGGGACCTTAGCCAAATCATCAATGGAGAATGACAATGATCCAGACCACTGCTAGCTGAATCAGTCTCTAAGGGCCAGGATGATAACCAAGATGGGAACAATGATGATAGTAACAGACCAGGATCTGCACGTGCTATTGTTCTTATGGCTCAGCATAGAAGACATCCTCCACCATGCCAGCCAGATGATATTCAGGACCATATCCAAGGCATAATGATGGATATTTTACAGATGCAGATGAGGGCATGATGGGTAACTTCTTTCAGGACATGGTGCAGGCCATGATCCACTCCTTCAAGGAGATCGCTAGAAAGATCTTGTATGATGTTTGGCCCCATTAGGGTGGTTTCTCAGCTATGTAAGTATTGTCTGTGTGATCCACTTTTGTAATATGTTACCATTGTGCTTTCCATATTCAAATCTGTACAGCCTAGGTATACTTGAACAGATATCTCATATTGCTGTCATGCTTTTCTGTCATATTTATTATGTGCACTCCACATATTAGGTCGTATGTGGCTTTATCCTGCTCCTGTTGCTGAATTATGGTGCACATTACCAAATGACATATGCATTATCATTATTTTTTACCTGATTGTCACATGCTGTCATTGCTGCTTACATTGCTCCATATCGGCAGGGGTGCTACTCCTTTACTCTGCATGTGAGTGTACTGCTATGCATGTAGTACAGCATAACACTGTTATGCCCCATACATTCTGGCCCTGTATGTGACAAATATGACTGGTATAATTAGCATAATGTGACTCTGACACAATTGATCTTCTTGTCTAGTTCCTGTCTATACTTATGAGAGGTTACAGTAACTCACATGCTACATTATTCCTATTCTTACCATATAACACACAGTGAGGTCAGTTAAGTTTGTTTATTTGCACATAATATCCATGTGTATGTATTGCACACATTTGTGAAATGATACTTGCTGTATTATGTCTGTATAACAACTTGACATGTCCTTGATTTTGTAACTAATGTTACATTTTTGGGTCATGCTGTCCCACTGTCGCAATGACCTTGCATGTGTCATGTACTGGTAATTATTGTGTCATGATATTGTACAGTACTGGGACAAATACATATGAACATGCATCTTTCACTTTGCTTAGCATCATTCATTATAGGTTCATAGGTTCATAGGTTCATAGGTTCATACTAGGCTATCTGCCCGAGGGCATTTACAAGCCTAGCCCATCGTTTTGTGGCTTACGCCACCCCTTTAGTATGGGGAACTATACCCATTATTTTGCTGTGCCTCTGTCGAGCAGTGACACTGAGGTAATCCCTGAGGTTTTTTCCTCTTGTTTATTTTTGTCTGCAGCTTGCTTATGGCACTAACAAGTGTTTTTGAAACCAGCTTATATAACATATTTATACACAAGTTAACATACATGTCTGTGTGTGCTTTTGTAATGCATATGCACTAATAATTTAAATGGCTGTACAGTACATGTGTTTGGCTGTCATATGAGCTACATATAACCGCCCTTAACACATAACCACAACTTGTTAAACATACATATTCCATTTTGTTATGCTGTACTTGTGTGCACAGGATTGTCCTTTTATTAGTCCTGCACATGTACAGTGAAATTTATATCAATAATGGTGATTGCACCACCTGTTGTATTATGCTTGCATGGCAGTATATATGGGTATGCAAATTATTTGCTGTTTATTGTTCCACATTTGTATGTTGTTTGTGTCATTTGTACACAGACATATTTACAGCAATCTGCAGTGCATTTTATACATGTGTCAGACACTGGCAATTTTATTCAACGGTCTATATTACAATGCAAAACATTTAGGTTGCTGAATGCCTAAACATTGACACCTAAATGTCGAACACTGAAAACCGCGACCGGCCAATAACGCAAATTTTTTCCACTGAAAAAATTTGTTTGGCCAACAAGAAAAAAAACCAAACTTTAAAACCCTACCAACTCTGAGATCTCGCTACATCGGGGAAAAGGGCAAATCCCCAATGACGGGCCAAGCAAATTTTTTCCTGGAAAAAAAATTTGCATAATTGGCTGGTCGTGGTTTTCAGCGTTCGACGTTTAGGTGTTGACATTTAGACGTTCAAAAACATAAACATTCAATGACGTAATAGGAACTCTTGCTTCAATGTACCTTGTGAGGAATTGTATTCTATCTTCTGTTGTGGACATGTGCATGTGCTCTTAAGTCTCGTTAGCTATGGTTGTCTTGGTTTATTCTGTGCCTACTTTCTCTTGCTGGCATTTCCTCACTGGTGTGGTCCAATGTTGTCCATCTCCCTTCCCACATATAGTCTTGTCTTACTTGTTTCACATACACATGGCATATGTTATGTGTATGATTACCTTTCTGAAATATATAATTTTTGTAATGTACATGTGCTGTTACAATATGACCTTGTGCCACCATGAGAGGTAGTATGTACATGCAAAGCATATGCATACAGGATGGTGGCAATTGAGTAGATTCCATCAGTGTTTATGCTGTACTTGTGGATTACCCAGATATTTCCATGCTTCCTGCCTATGCACAAGCTTGCATTCCTTAGCTTTCATTAATCAAATATGTATCACCATTCATGTAAGATTCCAAGTCACTGGTGCAGGTATTTGTGATGAGCCTTCTTTATGTTTGGCTTACATAATGCCACAGCCTGTCACACATCTGCACTGTATACCTGAACATCCATATATGTTTCCTCTATGGCATATATGGTTAACATATGGATTTAATTTCTCCTGTGTTTGTAGTGAATTTACTTACTTATTTATTACACAGTCACATTAATCTTTGGCTGTGGTACTGCTGTTTGGCATTATGCTTAGTTCTTTGCATTTTGCATGCAGGGTTGGAGGTTCTAGTCTGCCTTCCACTTGTCTGCTGCTGCAGTTACTCATCCTTATTGTTGTTTGGTTTACACTTGCAATGCTGACAGCCTTCTGGATTCAATATCCAGTGTGTACTGCAGTGATGGCATTCATCATTTTGTGTTCTCCAGCACTAACTACCATCAGCCATACTCATTCTAGTATAACCACCACACAGTTTACAACATTTCAGCAATGACTTGAGCATTTGTTCATATGTAATTTTGTATTACACCATGTCTGTGATTCATCCCTACCCTGGTTTTCTATTTTTCCTTCCTCTGTGTTGTACAGTCTATATGTGTACTATCTGTGTAAAATACCTCTTTTTATGTGTATTTCTGATCTTGGTCTGTCATATCTTCTGATATTTTTCATATGTTTGATGTGTGTATCTGCTCTTTTGTCTACCTTCTCTGTCCATGTCTTTTCTATCCCTTCTGTTCTCCAAAAAAAAGGGGGGGGACTATTCCCACAGAAAAAAATGCCCACACCCCTATGTCTCTCAATCTATTCATCTTATTTCATCATACCTCTTGTGTGCCCCTCATTTACATCCTCACCCCACATATGTGTTTTTATCACCTTATCTCCCACGTATTGTTAGGTACTGTCAGCCATGGCGAAGTAGCTGTGATTGCCCTTCACCTTACTTAAATAACTATTTTATTAAACATTTTGTGGATTACATCAGGTTTCTCAAACTGTGATGAGTACATTTTTATATGTCCACTTACCAATTATGATGATATCTGTATGTGTTTCTAGATACTTATTTTTCAGACATAATAGGTAATGCACATTTGTCTTCATTTATTACTTTGCATGATTTATTGTAATTTCCATTGGGCTTGTAAAAATTCCATAGATTTGCATTGGTAATACACATACATTTATTACTTCATGGACAACTTTTCCTGGAATGCATAGTTGGCATGACTGATTGTGATTGCACTGCCCTTGTCGGTTATGTCTGCCTTGCACTGAGGTATTCTCCGTAGACTTGGGTATATTTGCATATTACTTGGTTATCTGCAATTCTTGCATGGAACTTTGGGCAATGGAATCCAACCCATGGCCTCACACACACACAGACACACACAGACACACACACACACACACGCGCACATACACACACACACACACACACACACACACACACACACACACACACACACACACACGCGCGCGCGCGCATGCATGTGCAGACACACACTCATGCGCACACACATATTAACAGGCAGTGTTCATGCCTCACACGAAGATGATCTCTGGTTTGATTCTCTGCCAGCTGCTTTCTGTGCAAAGCCTCCATGTCCTACTTGTAATTGAGTGGGTATTTCAAACACATCTAGTAGGTAGATTGGACACTTTGAATAGGCCATAGATGACAGTGCATGTTTGTGTGTGTGTGTGTGGGGGGGGGATGGAAGAATTACCATGGTAGGGCTAGCCACCTGGCACTGTGAACAATGGTATTAGATATTATCACTGTTGATGTAACATCCTGACCACATGTGCAAACAATGGGAAAAAGGGGGTTATGGATGGATATACAAGTATCATTTTGTTTATCACACTCATTGTACCCGAACATAACTGACTGAAAAAAGTGACATCATATTTATTTCATCTAATCCTAGCCTATACTCCATACACCCAAAACAACACTATTATTAAGGAAAGCATCTCCTTTTGTGACAACTGGTGTTAGGATCTGGATGATTTTTAAGTAAATTGGGTTTGTGGAGGTGAAGCTCCCTAATCATTGCTGCTTAGATAGGTTTTAAGTAAGTTTCTGGGTTTCTATATATTTAGATATTTTATAGTAGCTATAGATTTGATATGTAATTTCCCTAAAGAAGTGAATCATTGCTGCAGCATAATTAGAAATCTTGCTGGCAATGATTTCCTATGAGAAAAAGCATATGGCATTACAACATTCATCTTTTGTTTCTTCAACAAGCTACTGACACTCAAACAATTTCACTTCAAGCATGTGTAGCAAAGCAACTCAAAAATTCCTAACTGCTGTATCTACTTGTTATTGTACCTGATATTTTTATAGCTTTAATATCTGACTGAAATGGTAAATATAATTTACACCCAGCTGACTACATTTCCTCCTAAAGGAAATTCTCTCAACTCTCACAACCAAATGCACAGGTCAGAAGGGAGCACCCTCCTACTTAGCTTCCACTTCTGACATATATCATAACTACTTTACCATGGAGAAAATATTTGAAGAATGTCTTATTTTATTATGTAGCGTTGGAGTACTGCGCATGAGTAATCATATGTGTTACAGAACCACAATGTCATCTTTTACAGTGTCTACAAGATTAATTGGGCTGTAGTCTGAGTTCCATTGCCTTCAGTGTGTTGTATTAGGAAATGTTTTCTTTTCTGCCTTTCATCCTGTTGTTGCTGAGGCCTGTTACCACCAGCTTCTCATTTAAGAATACTTTTTTTTTTCTGCTTGACTGTGAATCTCAGGACTGCTTTCTTTATATTATAAGTGGAGGCTTGTATTTGAAATTGCAGAGCAAGATTTCATCATCTGAGCATACTGACTTAGAAGATAAGGAAGCTAAACAGTATTTAACTCCTAGCTCATATGTGATTTAATTTTGTATTTTTTTTTCTTTAAGTAAAGTGTTTATACAGTGAGCCATGACAAATGCTGGGAGTTATGTACTGTGATTGATCACATTTTTGTATAGTTTTCCCCTCTGGGATCTGTAAGAAATCATGACTCATTGATACTGGTAGTATAAACAGACATAGTATTTGTTTTTAAGGCAGATTGTATGAGGTTCAACACAGGTGCAACATAGAAGGAAAAGCATAAAGGATGGAATAATGAATTCAAATTATAAGGCAAAAGAGAAAGAATTTACATTTTCATCTAAAGCACAACCAACTCTACTTACTTTTATAGCACATCAAAGATATATACAATGAGATAAATATTTAATGGTTTAATGTGTATTAAACATTTAGATGTTAGCTGATATCAATAAAGCAGGGTCAGAATTTAAAATATTAACTTATATAGTTCTTGTTATGCGGCCCTCTCTATTACTATATGTTTTTTACCATTTCTCGCTATGTGTTTCTGAGGTAGATGTAGTCCAGCATGTGAAGTATTACTTTTAGCATGAATCTGCTTGTCAGCTTAGAGCAGCATTTTCACCAACAACACAGTGTCTGCTCATGTCAACATAACCCATTCTCTACAGTACATTCAGTTACATTTTCAAGGCTCTTACCCGAACATTTAAAGAGACAGACATACATAAAGATGAAATCTAAAAGGACATGAGTATGGAGGAAGATACCACACCACATAGTTGCTCCATGCTGTGTCCAAAAGATACGACTTCTTCAGTCTTCATTAAACATAGGCTAACAGGGAAGCCAGGCTGCCTAGATGCTCAGTTCAACATACAAATGAAGACGTACTTTAAATGTTGGGAAATGGTGGTGTGTGAGCTTAGAACAACAGTGGATATAAAAAGTATACACACCCCTGTAAAATGCCAAGTTTTTGTGATACAAAAACAATGAGGCCACAATAAATCATTTCAAAACTTTTCCCACCTTTAATGTGACCTATAACCTGTACAATTCAATTGAAAAATCTGTTAAGGGAAAAAATATAAAAAATAAGTAACATACAATACGCTGGTTGCATAAGTGTGCACACCCTTAAACAAATACTTTGTTGAAGCACCTTTTGATTTAATTACAGCATTCAGTCTTCTTTGGTAGGAGTCTATCAGCATGGCACATCTTGACTTGACAATATTTGCCCACTCTTCCTTGCAAAAGTGCCCCAAATCTGTCAGATTGTGAGGGCATCTCTTGTGCTCAGCCCTCTTCAGGTCACTCCACAGATTTTCTATTGGATTTAGGTCTGGGCTCTGGCTGGGCCATTCCAAAACTTTAATTTTCTTCTGATGAAGGCATTCTTTTGTTGATTTGGATGTATGCTTGGGGTCATTGTCATATTGAAAGGTGACATTCCTCTTCATCTTCAGCTTTCTAGCAGACGTCTGAAGGTTTTGGGCCAAAAGTGACTGGTATTTGGAACTGTTTATAATTCCCTCCATTTTGACTAAAGCCCCAGTTCCAGCTGAAGAAAAGCAACCCCAAAGCATGATACTGCTGCCACCATGCTTCACCTTGGGGATGGTGTACTTTTGGTGATGCAAAGTGTTGTTTTTGCGCCAAATGTGCCTTCTGGAATTGTGGTCAAAAAGTTCAACCTTGGTCTCATCAGACCATAACACATTTTTCCACATGCTTTTGGGAGACTTGATGTATTGTGAAAATTTTAGCCAGGCCTGGATGTTTTTCTGTGAAAGAAAAGGCTTCTGTCTTGCAACCCTACCCCACAGTCCAGACATATGGAGAATACAGGAGACTGCTGTCACATGTAGTACACAACCAGTACTTGCCAGAAATTCCTGCACCTCCTTTAATGTTTCTATAGGTCTCTTGGCAGCCTCCCTGACCAGTTTTCATCTTCTCTTTTCATCACTTTTGGAGGGATGTCCAGTTCTTTGCAACATCATTGTTGTCCCATATTGTCTCCACCTTTTGATGACTCTCTTCACTGTGTTCCATGGTATATCCAATGCTGTGGAAATTTTTTTGTACTCTTCTCCTGACTGATACCTTTCAACAATGATATCCATTTCATCCTTTGTAAGCTCTCTGTGAACCATGGCTTTTGCTGTAGCAGGCAACTAAGTAAATGTCAGGAAAATCCTACTAGGACAGCTAAACTTTATTTGGGTTTAATCAGAGTCTCTTTAATTGATGGCAGGTGTGTTCCCAAGAAGACTGACTATTGTAATTAAATAAAAAGGTGTTTCAACAAAGTATTAGTTTAAGGATGTGCACACTTATCCAACCAGCGTATTGTAAGTTTTTTATTTTCTATATTTTCCCCTAACAGATTTGTTTGTTTTTCAATTGAATTGTACAGGTTATAGGTCACATTAAAGGTGGGAAAAGGTTAATAATTGGCTTAGTTTCTGGTGTCACTCCAGAGGGATCCAGTATCTGTCAACATAGCAGGACATGGTTAAAAGACCATGTTGCTTTGCCAAGGATAGGTTTCACCTGTCTCCCCGAGGCTTTCAGATATTGAATAAAATTTTATTCAACCTTAAATCCTTTTTAGCCAAAACCAAAATGACAAAATTACCAACATATAAAAAAGTCTACAAATAACCTTAAGGTGTTATTGATCAATGCTTGGAGCCTGAATAAAAAACTGCACACCCTTCAAGCCCTCCTCACTTGGTTTAAAGCAATAGAAAGTACTCCAGAAGTGCAAGGCCACAGTGCCTTCCACACATTTAGACCAATAACAGCACAGACTGGAGCAAAAGGTGATGGTGTTTCAATCTATGTTAGCAACAAGCATATCTCCAGGTTGGTTAAACAGGATGATACCGTGGAGCTCATCCATGTGCAAGTCACCATAAGTAAGGTCCTTTACCATAGGTATAGGTCACATCTGTGCCTCTAGAGTCTCATGACTCTTTCCTAAACCTACTAGAGGCACTCATCCCTTTATAGAGTGGGAAACATACACTGCCTCAAATTCACAAGCACATCACTTCCTGGACTTTATTAGTACAAACACCCTGGAACAAATAGTGTATGCTCCAGCCAGAAAATTAAACATACTGGACCTGGTAATCACCAACATTGTTGATCATTGCACCCCCCCCCCCCCATGTCCACACTAGTGAGGTTGGATCAAAAAGCTGTCTAATTTGAACTAAATATCAACCTAGAAAATCCAGCTAAACAAGTAACAGCTAGGAACCATTCATAGGCAAACTACATTCTATTAAGTGACAGTTTGTCAAAACTCAAGGCTACCCCAACCCCAAGACCACACCTACCTATGCAGAATTATTCACATAGTCACTGTCCAAACATATGAATGGCTGCATAGAGGCTGCCAAACGTACTAGAAATAAACCCAAAATAAACATCAAAAACAGTCTCCACTGGTGCAGTATTCACCTAAACAAAGTATATAATAAAAGAAGAAAACTCTTAGCTAAAATCAGGAAGTGCAACTCCCTCAAAGACAAGTGCTCTCTTATTCACCTAGATAAGAAACTAACAGGTCTAATTAAGCTCAACAAGGCCAAGCATGAGGTCAAGATAGCCTTGCTGGCTAAGCACAATCAAAAAGCTGTTTTTAGCTATGTATGGGACCTTAGAGGTCACATACAACAGCATGCTGAACTGGTGATGAACAGTACCACCTACACTGATCACTGTAACATAGCAAATCTGAAATAAATTCCGCTCAAACTTCACTCCCTTCTTTCTCTCCCAGCTCCACCAGGTGAAATCCTCTCCAGCATACACCCCCCAGCTATCTGTAGGGACCAGGTTCTGGCAGCACTTGCTAAAGCCAAGAACACCACCTCCATAGGTCACAACAATATCCTTGGTTGCCTCCTGAATAGTCTAAAATATGACCTATTAGGACCACTTGAGGCAAACATCAAGTTACATCACTGAAACAGGCTACAATCAAATTGAATGGAGGACAACAACAGTCATTCCCCTCCACATGGGTGGTCCATCAACTGACCCACGGAACTATACATCCATCAATCCAACAAGCCTAATATGCAAAGCTATGGAACAAGTTATCATGGAAATGATAAACAAGGACATTGGCAACCTACAGACACTGGGCCCATCCCAATGTATTTGGCCTTGTTAAGGGTAAGTAATGCCTAGTTAATCTGTGAGACTTCTTTGAAAAAGCCAACAAGGCAATGGGCAAGTGTAAAACAGTGCATACTGCTTATCGGAACCTGGCTAAGGTATTTGATATGATACACTACTCAGGCAGTGTTGACAAGCACTCTGAGCTAGGTGTAAATTCTTACATAACTTCTTGGATTACTGGTTGGCTCACAGACAAGACCCAAAAAGTCAGGATCCATGAGACCACCTCCACCAAGAAACCTGTCACCAGTGCAGTAACCTGGGGCTCCATGCTAGGTTCACTCCTGTTTGGCATCTATTTCTCAAAATTCAAGGTTAACATTAAAGGCTTCTGGCTTTCTAAGTTCACAGATGACTGTAAAATGGCAGCTATTATAGATTCCCCCAAGATACAAACATCTTGCAAGTGGGTTAACACAGGCAGATGACTGCTGCCAAAGCCATGTCAATCCCAATAAATACATTATACTGCCTTTTGGGAAAATGTCAATGCAAGTTTATTACTCCATCAATAAAATGCGCCTAAGAAGACAAACACAATGACAAACCAAAGAATAACCCAGGGATGAAAGCCAAAACTAACTCAATTTATTTATTGGTTCAGTGCTCAACCAATAAATAAAATGTCCCTAAGAGTTGACTGAGTAGTAAGGGATCTAGGAACATATGTATATAGCAATCTGGCCTTTGACTAACATGTAGCTTGGACAATAAGAAATTGTAGCTCGTTAGGGTGTATAGCAAATATTAATAGTGGTACACATTAGTGGTGAACACAAAGGTTACAGTTCAGTGTCATCCACAATTCTGCTTAGGTATTAACTTATCATCATTATCATTTCGTACCATACTACAAATCATAATGAATCACAATCATAATGTATAATCACGATAATACAGCATTAGCTTTTTTGGGGAAGGTTGCTATAATTTTTAAAGTCTTAACCTCGCAGATACAAGGTGTAGGGTTTGATTCTGACTTATAGTTATTGGCTAGGCTTGTAATAGTCTACAGACTGATAGCCTAATATTTACCTATGAAATTTTCATGGTTTCTCAGTAAAGTCTATTAAGCATATTGTATTCAGTCTACTTATTTTGATTATGCTTCAGTGGGCATGTGGTTTTAAATTAATTCTTCATCTGTTGTTAATATTATTTACTTATATGAGGCTCCCATTATATTACACACAATATACTGTTTAATAACATCTCATAGTATTTGTGAGATTGACCAAGCTTCACTAAACAGACATGACATAAAATTATACTTTATAGTGACTGCTAGCTTATTGTAAATTGTGTAGCTTGCTGGTTGACATAAAAATGGAGTATGGTGATCTTTGTTTTGTGATCCTAATCCCTGATTCATACGCATAGTAACTACATTACAATTTCTTTGAGTTGTTTTGCTGACGGTATTCCACACCTCTCTTTATGCTGAAATGACATTAAATAGTAATATGCATATACTCTAGTGTAAATGCCCTTTGTTCACTGATGAAAGGTGGTCTTTGAGGAAGATGCTAAAATCCAGAGAATCCACTAAGATGAAAGCATAACATGCAATTCACATAGTATATGCTTAGATGTGTTTGCCTGACTGCACTAATGAATTGATACGGAATCAATTGGGACAATGCAAACTGAAGAAGTAAATTAATGTTTTAGTCATGCCTATTACATAGTACACTGAGAGATTAACTATACGACACTAAACATGCCCACCCACAAAGAAATCTTTTGCAAAACTGTTATGACTGTTATGTAAACATATACAGATTTGCAAATCATGGATTTAATATACTGGCTGTGTTATGTGATGCAACACTATTATCTTAGCAAATGAAGACTGGCATTTCTAGCACCATTCAGAAAAAAAAAAATAACAATCTTCTGATATATTTGTTTTCTTTGATATTCAAATAATCATATTTTACCACATGTTAGACTAACCTATTTTGAGTTTTGTTATGTATGATCCAAGCCAGTAGCCTAGACCCATGGACTTAGAAAAAGACAAGTTACATCTGTGACAACACAGAAGGGTATTATAGCCATGTGTATATAAGTTGCTTTATTATTGTTAAATTTGTTCATATATTTTAAGCGGGTGATTTGTTGCTTATACTAGCAGACAATGACATGTGACCTAGTAGAAGCTGGGTTTTATACTTCATTTTGTTAGTGTAGCACTTCTGTTATACTTCTACTGTGTCAGCAGAAATCACAGGCCCATAGCCTGGTACATAGGTGTAAATTTCTGCTCTAGTGTGTTATCCTTATTATGGTATAAATTATCATGCTTCTTAAAATCTCCATGGTCCTTTGATTCAGAAGGAGGATGCAAGTATGCCTCCCATATTTTTGTGATAGCTGTGCTTGATTTAATAAGACATCATATCCTGTAAAGATAACTATGCAATTAAAAATATCATATTGGACTTTAAATGGAATCCAAATAATAGCAAAAAGAAAAAAGAAACAATGACACTTGTTTTACACAATGGAAACGCATACATGATTTACAGAAATGATGTATATCTGTGTTACACAGTGTCCTATGAAAGAAAATTGGTACTATAAATATTTGCCTTGAGGACCTCGGCTAATAGTTGTGGAGTAGCTATTCTAATTAAGAACGATATTTGGCTCAAATAATACAAGCACAAATGGATACTGAGGGGAGATATGTTATAAGTGAATATGAAAATGCCCCTGTACCTCATTTGCAGTTATGGTGTTACTTGTACAAAGCACTCTGTTGGGCTACAGCACCAAACACTTTTTCCTTGTCCACCATATTGTGCCTCCAGTGCACCTATGTGTACTCCTCCCCCTCCAAAAAAAGTATTTGTGCATAAATAAAATTGCTGCTAGATATCTTGTTTTGTATGTATTGAGTAATGTTTAAAAAAAGGATACATTCCCATAACAAAAAAAAAAATAGTTGTTTCTCAAAGTTGCAAGCAGTGCTGTTACTAAATTATTTGACAGTTCTGTGAAATCTGCAGCCCACTGTACAGTTACACATATTCATCATTATCTGGTTGATGTCACTGCTTAAAACAATCATGAACCACCAAGATTCTGCAAAAATATATATATATTTTTTAATTTTTCCCAACTCCTCTTGAGGCATGAAATGTACTGCTACTATTGCACACAAAGCACAAATCTTCATTTCTTTGTTCAGTAGTGAATCAGCTTAAGGGACTTCTGCGCTACGTTTTCCTCTGGCCAGCCATTTAGGGTTCCTATTACCTTATCAAAAAGCTGTAATATCGAGCGGCTTTTCATCGAACTGGAAAAATCGAAAGCTGAAAATAGCGTAAACGTGAATGAGTGAATTATTTTGCTGGGAAAGAAACCGCTTGGCCATCCTTGTGGGTTTGCCCTTTTCCCCACTGTGGTGCAATCTCGGTGTATTAGGGGGTGTGTGGTGGCACAGCCCCCAACACTGGGGGGTGTGAGGGGCAAAGCCCCCCACTTTGTTAGGTTTAGATCAGTGTGTAGTTGGTGTTAGGGCTAGCGATTTCTTTCCCACGGAAAGTATTCACTCATTCGTGTTTTCGCTATTTTCAGCTTTCGACTTTTCCGGTTCAATGAAAAGCCGTTTGATGTTACGTTTTTTCAATAAGGTAATGTAGAACCACCATTTAAACTACATCCACTTCCTAAGTCCTCATTTTGTATAATAAAGTAACGAATGGCACAGGTTGTATTTTCCATCTATTTTGTACCACTTAGCCAGTATGAAGGAAAGTATTTTTTCTGTTTTTTTTTTTTTCTTTTAAGTTTGTGTGTGTTTTTACATATTTATGTATGCACGAGTGGGATTCCAAAAAGTCTTACACTGAACTATTCCAAGTGTTCAATGTAATTAAAGGAGAAGTGAAATTCTTTTGGAATAATTCAGAGGTTCATAGGTATATACTAGGCTAACAACCACTAGGGCCTTTATATGCCTAACTGTGCAACCCAAATGTGACTCACAATTTTGAATTATATATGGGTGATTTACTGACTGCCTCTGACCATCAGAGACATATATATCAGACCAGGGATGAATTTCTGGTTACCCATACACTGGTCAACGTTGTGCTTAAATAGGGATAAGGAGAAACTTTGCTTCACATGATTGGGGACCCTATTCCAGAGAATGGGGATTTTCTGAGAAACATATATATCTCTCTCCAAAATGTCCTATTTATGTTGCAAGCAAAATTTAGGTCTCTTAATGTAGTAGTTCTGATGCTGTTTGTTTTGGGGATGTACAAAAGGTTCATCAAAACAGGGTCCAGGGATGCCTTATATGCCATGCAAAGATCACCTCTCATAAATCTGTATGATACTGAGTAAAGAGACAAGGCTTTGAGGCAATCAGTGTAGGACATTTTGTTTGCTCCCTGTATTCTATTTATAAGGAACCCTGGTGGATGTTCTATTTGCTCCATGTGTCTGGTCAGGTACATACCAAAGGGGGCATTATACTCTATAATGGGTCTGGTGATGACCGAGTTCAGTGGTATGATGACCTCTCTGGACCTAGATGCCATGCCCTTGCTTATAAGCTGAGTGACATAAAATGATTATCTTACTGTTTTGGACATATGTTGGTCAAAGGCTAGGTTACTACCTACAGAGCTTATCGAAACAATCCTGTCTTGGTTTGTGAATTATTTAGCTTTACTTTTAAAAAGAGATGTGACTGGGAGTGATAGTGACCAGAAGCTACTGTGTGCATTCACACATGACATAAAGAAATTCCAGCTTTTGTCTGACTTTCAGAACGCAAAGAGCAAATAGAACACAATTAGGAAAGGAAGTGTCTCTTGTCTGTAAAGATCAATCTACCCTATGAAACAAGACAATGCCCCTGACAACTTTGAATTCTGGATATGAGTATTCAGCAATCTCAGGATTCAAAGTGTTTAGAAGGAAATAAAAAAAAAGAAAGAAAGGTGGAAGTTCACAACAAATAATAAGGAAGAAAAAGAAACTGATAAATGTCTATAAAGTAAAGAGAATACATACCAGAAAGGGCACTGCTTTATTATGTAACGCACAGGTTACAGGGATGATAACATTTTTCTATCAGAAAGCCTTCAATATAGAGAAAAAGGCAGCATGTTTCCAAAAGAGAAGGTAGAAAAAAGAGCCAAGAGACAAGTGAAAATGAAGAAATTGAACATGTAAGTACTGAAAAACATTACTGTAAAAAAGAGGAGAAAGATAGATGTTGACAAAATGGCTCAGACTTTGGATGTACAAAGTAAGCTGGATGATAATTACATGCTTGCAAATGTAATACACAATAAAAACAGTGGGACTACTAAGACAAATGGTGATGAAGATCATTCCTTTGTAACAACTGATAGAGCAGATATTGTTGAATTAGAAGTTGAAGATCCATCAGATCTGTTAAAAAAGATATTCTTGTAATTAGAGATTCAGTTATTAGAGAAGTGATACTTATATTTGCAGAGAAGATAATGAACACTGAATAGTGTTATGCTTACCAGAAGCAAAAATAGATGATGTGAGACAGGCCTTAGAATTCCTTAATGTAAGGAAGTATGGGACTGTTTTTATTCATGTCGATACAAATGATCTCATCCACAAGGACTCTCTGACTGTTAGTAGGGAATTTACAGCCCTCTTAGATGGTATAGCTTGTACTGGTGTTAAGACGTATTTTTCACAAATCACATATAGAAAGGATAGTCAGGTCACTGTAAATGAAAAGATTTTGGGTAAATACCTACATGAAAAAAATGACCTGTTTTAAAAAATGGAAATGTGTAGAGCATCTGAGCCTAATTTGGGCACACGTTCAGACAGTATGGCATGTATTTGTCAAGATCAGGGAGGAAAGGTTTTGCAGCTGATATTTTGCAATATTTGACAAAAGACAAGGCAGGATTTCTGCCACGATGAAAATTTAACAGTTCACAGATAGCAGCATTTGATGCATCTCTGATGGGTGTTAATGCTAGGAGCATTAATAATAAAATTGTATTATTGGAAATTTGCGACATTTCCACAAGACTGATGTCATTCCTGTTTGCGAAACATGGTTAAAGAATAATAACTGGACACCAGTTCTGTCAGACTATACATTTTTTACTGTAACAGGCATTCTAACAAAAAATAGGTACTGATGTTATGAAAGGGATTAAAGATAGTTATGATCCTGTGATTATTACATATTGAATGATAACACCAATACTATAGATTGTGAAACGGTGACAATAAAGACAACCCTGCAACATGTAACAATTGTTGGAGTATATAGACCACCAAAGTCACATGCTGATGACCAAGACGAATTCATACATTTCTTGCGTGAAACACAGGAGGGAAGAATAATAGTGGCTGGGGACTTAAATTTTCCAGAAATAGGCTGGAATAATATTGACACAACAGCATTAGTAAGGAAATTATTCATAACATATCTTCATAAGCAGCAATTGCTTCAGCTAGTAAAAAAAAAAAACAAAAACTACCAGGGAAAAGAACATACTAGACATTGTTTGTGTTCCTAAAGATGTTACTGTTACTTCATGTCAAGTTTTACCATCATTGATTTGCAGTGATCATGGGGTTATAAAAGTTAATTCACTGCTAGGTAATTTTTTCAAACTGAAATCTAAACCAATGCACCAAAGTTTAATTACAGATTATATGGAAGCAAAACTGTAACTGGAGTGATGCATTCAGTAGAAAAACTGCAAAAGGAATGTAGAAAGTTTTGAAATAGAAATTCTTTGAGGGCAAAAAAAATGTTTAACATCAGGATCTAGGCATAGATCGTCGGGGGGTATATTTCCATAAGAACAAGATACCTGATTAAGGTGAGAAACAAAAAAATATATGAAATGGAAAAGAGATTGAACTACAATTTTGATAACTGAAATAAACAAGCTGGACAAACAAATTAAGCATAGTGTATGACAAGATCAAGAAAAATTTGAAGAAAATGTATATAAAGATATTGAGCATTAATAGGGAACCTTTTTATAGATACAGGATATGTGGAAGGAGTAAAAACATGCAAATTGATAAACTGTGTTTAATTTTCTAAAAATTATTGTCAGACACATTAGGTTGTAGATATATTTACAAAATCTTATACAATACGGTTTGGCTCCACATAAGTTGTATTAGTGATATGCAGGTAACCTCAGATACTGGAATCAAAACAGATTATATTGAAAATGAGCTATGCAAACTGGATCCAAACAAAGAACTGGGAGGAGACAGAATAAGTAATAATGACCTGAGAACACTTCAGCAAGAAATTATAGCACCATTACATCTATTGCTTACTAGGTCATATAAATATGGGGATATTCCTCAAGATTGGAGATATGCTTACTAAACCTGTCTTTAAGGGAAAGGGGAGTAGGACAAACACAGAGTCATATAGACCCTTAAGTCTACTTTCATGTTGTGGAAAAATAATGAAGAAGGTAATATTGGATAAGTTATTATCAGAACTGGAAATGTTGGGACTTTAAACCATATATCAACATGCATATGTTGAAAATAGATCTATTAATATCTGTAACATGATGTTCTACAACAATATAATAACAGGTACAAATAAAAAATTGTGCTGTGATGAAATTCATATAGATTTAACTTCAGCATTTGACAGGTTTATACACAAAACACTGATCAATAAATTACAACAACTAGGTATTGATGTACTTTTTTAAAGATGCATAGCTACATGGCTTACAAATAGGATGTGGCAAGTATCATACAGCAATTGGACAGGTGAAATTCTTAGCTACAGTCAGGGTATCCAGCAGGGGTCTGTCCTTGCCCTTTACTTGTTTTGATTGTCCCTGGGATTCATTAAAGCCTACACTAAGTATACACTAAGTGTACATCGTTCTGAGTGAACAGACAATACAAGCATAATTCACATGCTCTCCTTCTTAATTTTAGTTTTCCTACTGATTTTCTTGCAGCTTTAAATACTGAGAGGGATTTATAAAGGTTATAACAAAGTGTAAAGTACATGTACACTTACCATAATCTATTTGAGTGACTAGAAAGCACACAAAATGTGGTAGGGATGTTCTTGAATACAGAGCATGTATACATATAGTGTAGATGTTATTGAATCTTGCCCATATCTTTCAGACCTATCTTTTTCACCTGAGATGTTCTACAGTTTGTAAGCAGATGACCTGAAATTGGGTAAACTAATTACATGTGTTACAGACAAGGCATATATGTAAAAGAACTTGACTAAATTGATGATTTGGGCACAGGAGAATACCATGCTGATAAGTACATCAAAAACTAATCATATGCGATTTGAGAGACATAAATTGCAAGGTGAATATTTAATACAGCACACAATGATTGAAACTGTAGATTAGTTTAAGGACCTGGGTATATGGGTAGATCCAACTTTAAGTTTTTCTAATCTTATTAACCAATTGGTTAATGATAATTATGGAACTATAGGTTGCATAAAAAGATTTATAAAGTCTAAGAAATCAGAAGCAATGTATTTGTTAATTACATTAGATCCAAACTTGAGTATGGAATAACAATATGGAAACCTTATAAGAAAACAAGCATGAATAAACTGGAAAGAGTACATCAGGAATATACCAAGGACATCCATGGATGTGAAAATTTAAGCTATTATGAAAGACTAAAATATCTGAACTTGCACAGTATCACTTACAGATATTTAAGAGGAGATCTTATTCAAGTTTATAGGACAATTAGAGATAACTATCTCTGGGAATGTTGTGGTCATCAAAAACTAGTAGAGAATCATCAGACAACCTATGTTAAAATTCTATATGAATGAGAAGTGTACTAATTGGTTCTCTGAGAGAACAGCTGATGCATGGAACAGACTACTAAACTATATTAAAACAAGCAATAGTTTATATCTATATATATGTATATATATATATATATATATATATATATATATATATATATATATATATATGGGTCTACTTTGTATAACCGAACTTCCGATTCACCGACACACAATTTACCGACCCCAAACAACCGAAAACACACAACACCGACAAACACCAACAACTCAAAAAACTGAACACCATTACACCGACACAAAAAACGTAAACTACACATTGCACACAATAACATATCCACTAACCTTAACCTAAACCCTAACCCTAACGTCCGACACTACCGCACACTTACCCAACCCGCACCCTAACTCACTTAACCCACCCCTAAACCTCAACACCGTCACTATCGCACACTTACCCTACCTGCACCCTAACCCTAACTCACTTAACCCACCCTAAAACATTAAGCCCGTCACTATCGCACACGCACTCCACCCGCATACTAACCCTAACACACTCAACCCTTCCCTACACTACACTACGTCACTATCACACACTTACCTTACCGGAACCCTAAGTCCGACACTACCGCACACTCACCTTTCCCACACCCTAACCTAAAATCCCTCACTATCGTACACTTACCTGTCCACTCCCCAATCCTAAATCCGTCACTATCACACACTTACCGGATCGCGCTCACATGTTGCCATTGTCGGTCTTTCGGCTGTCGGAATATCGCCTTTTTGATCACCTACCTGTTCGGTCATTCCGTCTCGATCTTCTGGGTGTCGGTGAAGTGGCGGCTCGGTTATTCAAAGTAGACCCATATATATATATATATATATATATATATATATATATATATATATATATTTATTTATTTAACAGCCTGAATGCTTATTATGGGAACAACTGTTTTGGTATGTTATCAGGCTAGAAATGTATTAATGCCTGTGTTTGAAATATTTGCATGCATGAATGTATATGAGTTCCAGATCCCTGACTAGGAAATCAATGTTTAGGGTATTTTTATTGATGATATAGTTACCTGGGTGGGCTGAACTTCCAAAAGGTACTATAAGGCATTTTTTGGCACTGAATTTTAAGCCATGGCTTTGGCACAAAGAGATTGGTGTTAGACCTCCCTGAAGGGTGTTCTTATCTTGCGTTATTCAATGACTGCTCGTAGTCTGTAATCATCTGTGAACTTGCTTAGCCAAAGGCCTTTGACATTGTCTTTGACATTCAAGAAGTTGATGTTAAAGAGGAGTGGGCCTACTACAGAGCCCTGGGGAATCCACTTGTGGCTGGCATCTTTGTTCTAACCTCAAGAGTCCTTTCGGTGAGTCAGCTAGCTATCTAGAGTTTTACATATGGATTTATACCTAATTCTGTAAGTTTGTTGACAATGCCTGAGTGGGGTTTTGTATCAAATGCTTTAGCCAGATAGAAGTAGGCATCGTGCACCATTTTCCCCCATCCATTAACTGAGTGACATTTTCAAAGAAGTTCACGTGATTCACTAAGTACTTCTTTCCTTGTACAAAGCCAAACTGGGATATATCCAGTGTCTGGAGGTCTCATATGTTTTTTTTGATAATTTCCATGATAATTCTTTTTCATGGCTTTGCAAATAAGACTAGTCAGACTAATAGGTCTGCAGTTAAAAAGATCTATTGAAGGTCCTCCCCTTATGAAGGGGGATGACCATCACAGTCCTCTATGTGACACAAAGCCTGTTTTAAGATTATAGATAAATAATGACTCCTGATAAGTCATATTTTATACTGTTCAGGAGGCAGCCCAGGAGGTTATCTGGGCCCATTGATGCTGTGTTCTTAGCTATAGGGAAGGCAGCCAGTACATGGTTTCTAGTCATAGCTGGAGGGGTTATATTAGATGGTATTCTTTACTGGATGGTTGGGAATGAGAGGGGCTAAAGTTGGAAATTAATTTGTCTTTAATAGGTCTGCTATGTTGCCAGGCTCGGTTAATCACCTAAAATTTGATAACCATCTACAAGTAAAGATAGCCATCTACAAGTAAATATAAAAAAGAAACACACAAAAAAATCTGCATGCTTTATCATCACAATCGTAACATCTCTCCCTCCACCAAGCTTATCCTCGCTAACACATACTTTATCCCATCCCTCATATATGGCACCTCTATCCTTACTAACCTGCAATCCTCCCTCAAAAAAACTCTCCTCTTGCTACAATAAAATATAAAAATTTGCAACTGGTCACAGATCCACTTCCCACCACTGCACTGTCCTACACCAACTGAATTGGCTTGAGCTGGCCAACTACCTCACCTACATTCAACATGTCCAAGCACACAAACTTATTTTCAGTCCCTCTCGCTGTCCTTCCCTTGCCACAACCTTTAAATTACATCAGCCTGACAGACTCCTTAGATCTAGTTCCCAAAATCTAATAGAACTACATAAATCTGCCCGACCACCAGGCAAACAACTAATGTCCTTCTCTCGAGCATGCTGCTGGAAATCTCTCCCTCCACTCATCCATATCACTAGCAGCCTCTCTTCATTCAAAACCTTACTACACTCACACTCAAAATCACAATGGCACTGCTCTTGCTTCCATCCTTCATAATCTTCCTTCATTATAACTGCTCTCTAGAAGCTAAAACATCTCTTAATAGCTTCCTATAATTTTTACTTCTAATAAACTGTAGGAATTGGCATAACTATTAATAACAGTCGGAATCAATTAGTACAACTTTTAAAAACTACACAAATCAATATTTTTGTAATTAATTGAAAGAACTAGTAGAACTTTTAACAACTGTAGAAATATATAGTTTAATAATTAATCGTAAAGACAAGTAGAACTTTTAAAAACTGTGACTGCTTTGTAAACATTTTGTTATTGTCTTGCACTAATAATTGCTGTACTAATATGTGCTCCTTAAACTGTTAATTTTACATAACTTGTGTGATTTTGTATCTGCATTTTTCTGGAGCTTTTCTCCCAAGACTAATATGTACACTGTATCAATATTTTCTTCTCTTGAACTATATGAAAAGAGACATAGAAGAGCTCTCTGATCATGTAACCAAGGCAGGTATGACCCTAGCCCTGAGTAGTATCTTACCTTCACCAAGAATGATAACTCAGTACAAGGAAAAAAATGATCTATTTCAACAATTGGCTAAGATTCTGGTGTCATTCAAAGGGGATCCAGTATCTGTCTGACTGGGATGACATGCTCGACAAGCCACGATGCTTCGTCAGAGATGGCTTGCACCTGTCACCACTGGGATTCAGTATACTGGCCAAGGCTCTTTTCACCTCCCATAGTGCCTTTTTTAGGCAAGGCTCAAAAGACAAACCCACCACCATAATAAGTACCAGTGACAAAAAACTGGGTAATGCTGCTCAATGCCAGGAATTTAAACCTCAAAATGCACTCACTCGAGGCCCTTCTCAAAATGGAGAACATCGATATTTGTGCAGTAACTGAGACCTGGTTCAGGGCTCAAGACACCACCGCAGCGATTCCAGGCTACAACTCATACCACACATTTCGGCCACAAAATCTGGACCGAAACACCAAGGGAGGAGGCATATCCATATTCATCAAGGATAACCACACCTCCAGACTAGTTGCAAAGTATGATGGCTCAGAGATAATCCAAGTGCAAATGACAATGGGCAAAACTGCAATCCAGATTGTAGCTTGCTACAGATCACCATCCCTGCCCCAAGACCCCCACTCCTCATTCCTTGAGGTACTGGAAAACATGAGGGTCCAACCAAACACCCTAATACAGGGTGATTTCAATTACCCAAACATCAAATGGGAAAACTACTCAAGCACTAATACCTTTGCTCAATGCTTCCTAGAATATAGTAACTCAAATGCCCTGGACCAGCTTACCAAACTCCTACAAGGGGCAACAATAAACTGGACCTGGTCATCACCAACATGGGGGACAAGTGCTCCACACCCAATGTAAATACTTCATTGTTTAGATCAGACCATAAACTCATCACCCTCTATATCCACATACCACCCTCTCTCCCCCCAAGGAAACCACAGTGAAAAACTTCTCCAAAGCAAACTTTATGCTGCTTAAAATGGAGATGGCAAACTTCATCACCCCCATGCAGAATGACAACTTGGTCGAATCTGCTGTAGCCTACACAAAAGCACTCTACAAACACTTACATGAGTGCATGGACTGTGCTATTCCAAACAAAACCAAGACCAATTCCTCCAAAAACAAGGAAACCAGTCTGGTGGACCCCAGCCATAAACAAGCTCTATAATAGAAGGAAGAAATTATTACAAAAAAAGAGTAAAAACCCATGAATGGAGGAGCACCCTGACCAACCTTAGCAAAAAGGTAAGATCCCTTAGAAAATCCTCAATGGCAAGCTTTGAAAGAAAAATCACCAAAGACAACCACAAAGCATTTTTTGGCTATGTCAAGAACCTAAATGGAAGCTCTCAGATCTGCCCTGATACAGCATAATGGTTCAGAATTCATGGAACCAACTGATAACGCCAATATACTGGAAGATAGGTTCAGTGCAAACTTTACTCCACCCCACCCCCTTAAAGCCCCATATCTATACCAGAAGATTGTGCAGCCCCCATAATCATGGACACCCAGGTGAAAATGGCAGTTTCTAAAGCAAAGAACACAGCATCCTTGGGACCAGACAGCACCCCAGGCTGCGTGATACATGCACTCCAAAACAAACTAATCACTCACCTGAATACCATGTTCCACCACAGCCTATCCTCAGGCTATGTGCCCACTGAGTGGAGCACAGCAACGGTTGTCCCACTTCACAAAGGAGGAGCCACCACCGACCCTGGGAACTATCATCCCCATAAACCTGATGAGCCTCCTCTGTAAAGCCATGGAGCACATGATCATGGAACTCATAAACAACAACATTGAGAACCTACAAATCCTAGACCCTACCCACTTTGGTTTTGTAAAGGGCAGGTCATATCTCCTAAACCTGGTTGTCTTCTTTGAGATGGTCACCAAAGCAATCGATGAGGGAAAGGTGGTCCACACGGCATACCTTGACCTTGCAAAAGCCTTTGATACTATTTCCCCACTCTGGAATTATAGACAAACTCACTAACCTAAATATAAACCCCTACATCACAAGGTGGGTTGCTAACTGGCTCACAGACAGAACCCATACAGTGAAAATAGGAAATACTAGGTCCAACTCCAAACCTGTGACAAGTGGAGTACCCCAGGGCTCAGTCTTGGGACCTCTCCTGTTTGGTATTTACTTCTCTGAGGTACAAGCAAACATAGAGGGACTATGGCTAACACTGTTTGCAGATGACTGCAAACTGGGTGCCATAATTGAGACTCCTGCTGATGTAGATATCCTTCAAAAGGGGCTCAGTGAAACAGATACATGGTGCTAAAATCATGACCTCAAGCTAAATGCCAAAAAGTGCATTGTCATCCCCTTCTGGAAAAACATGTACCTATGAATTACCACATAGGTGGTAGCTCACTTAACTCAGAGAGTGTGATAAGAGACCTAGGGACCCGGGTGGATAGTAACCTCTCCTTTGATAACCACATTGCTAAAGTGGTTAGAAAATCCTTCTACATGGCCCACCTTATCACAAAGGGGTTTGCATCTAGAAAAAGGGAAGTTATTGTCTCCCTCTACTCATCACTCATTAGACCCATTATTGAGTACAATGCCCCATTTGGGATGTACCTTACTAGACACCTGCAACAACTGGAGAGGCTTCAAAAATACTTCACCAAGAGGATAACGGGCCTAAAACATATGCCCTATGGTACCAGGCTAAAAAAACTTCAACTGTACTCGGTTGCATTCCAGCTGCTCAGAGGTGATCTCTGCTTGACATACAAGGCTATGTCTAACCCCAAATTGCTGGAAATGCTCCACCTAAGGAAAAACCAATCTATCCGAGCTACACGCTCTAGGGACCTAAACCTGACCTCACCAATAAACAAGACTTGTTGGAGGGATAGATTTGTGTCCCAGAGACTCCTCCTGCTCTGGAATAAGGTCCCCATATATGTGAGGCAGAGCTCCTCATTAGCACTCTTCAAGAAGAATCTTGATGAGTGGATGGGGAACAGGAAATCCACCCTGGGAATCACTTCTGTGGCTCTGCTTGACAGAGGCGCAGGTAACTAAACCAATTGGGAGGTGCAAGCCGAAACAGTTTGGCTAGGCTTAATTATGCCTTAGGGCCAATAGTCTAGTTAGTACCTGCCTATGAACCTATGAACCTATGAATAACTTGTATAATTCTGTATCTGTATTTTCTGGAGCTTTTCTCCCCAGGACTCCATTGAAATTGGGCTCCTTGTGGACCAATTGGACTATCCTGGCAAACAAACTGCAAGTAAATTAATAAATAAATAATGTGACACCATTAATCACTATTTTAGCACATTGCTGTATGCTGCCCTTAAGATTTCTGACATAGCTGAAGAAGACCATATGGCTATCTTTCACCTGGAAAGCGACCATAACATCAAAGATGGCTTTGCTGGACCTAATTAACCTTCATAGTTGCCTATTTAATTTGATGAGAGAGTTTTTATCCTTATGGAATTACCCTTTGTGATTTTTGTCATATTGTTCCCTTTTTTTGTATATCCTGTTTAATATGGGATGCCATCAAGACAGTTTGTTTTTGAGGCTAGTCCTGTGCTTACTTCTGGTAGGTGTAGTAGCCTATATGCAACTATTGACATGGTTGTACATAGTTTCTGAGAGCAATTCAGCACCGGCTGCTGTGTTCCTGAGTTTTGGAGGGCCATTGAATTTTGACAAACCATTATGCAATAAAAGGTAATTTGCCAACTGTTACTAGTTTTAATAGGATTACAGAGTTGATTTTGATTTAAAAGGAGACATGTTTATGGTCAGACCTAACTAAGGATGACAAGACATTGGGAGTGTGCAGTGTTCTTCAATATTTGTGACCATGAGGTTCAGTATGTTGGAGCCTCTTGTGAGCGTTTTCACCATTTGGTCAATGGTGTTTATAAGTACAAAGTCCAGTTATTTCTGTGCATGTAGATTTGAGTCAATGTATGATTCCCAGTCTACAGAGGGGTAATTAAAGTTTCTCATGAGTATGGTGTTAGGTTGGATGGTAAGCGTCACCAGTAGGTCCTAGCATGCACTGTGAGCTTCTTGGGACATGGAGGGGCAATATATAGCTGGCTAGGCTATGGTACAAGATTTTGTCTATGGTCATCTGCATGTGTAGGAACTCCAGTAAATCATTCTGTCCAGTGACTCCAGAGGTATGCTTACTACTGATGTAGATTGAAACACCTCCACCTTTATCCCTTGTCTGAGCAGCTCCTTGTCTAAAAGTGTGGAGGGTACTGAAACCTTGCACTGCCGGGGTACTGTCTGCTGCTTTAAACCACGTCTCAGTAACTGCATGGATGTCTGTATTCATGAGTGTGAGGAGGGCTTGGAGGGAGAGTAGTTTTTATTTAGGCTCCTAGCATTGAGTAGTAACACCTTGAAGTTCAGCTGAGTTTATTTTGCTATGTCAGTAGGTTTCTTACATGGCATTGTCTAAAAAAGGCATTATGGGGGTGGATAACATTTTAGCCAGTATTCAAAGGCCTACCTAGAGGAGAATGATGCAGCCCATCCTAGGAATAGGAACATGGTCTGTTAATCATGATCTTGCAAGCTAACAAATATTGGATCCCCTTAGAATGATACCAGAAATACAGCCAGTTGTTGAAATCAATCATTTTTTGCTCATATTGTGGCAATGTGCTTGATGATGGCAATATGCTGCTCAGTGCTAGGCTCATACCAGCCTGAGACAAATAGTCTGAAAGCTCTATAATGGCTCTCTTCATAGAGTCTGGGAAGGTACATCTCAGGTCATTTACACCTACATAAACATGATGGAATAGTACTGCTACCTGAGGCATAATGACTTGAGTGCTTGCCTTATTTGGTGGATCCTGACTCCAGATAAGCAACCAACAGTGATCTTCTCCTTGTTCAGCCTGGTTAGTGGGGCATCAGTATATCTTACAATGAACCCCCTATTATAAGAGTACTGTTAATTGTGTTTGCTTTCCTTAGTGGCATATTGTTTGGGGCTCTACTGAGAGTGACCGTATGTGTGGTGTTAGGTGTTGTTTTTTCTGTGTGTCTTTGGGCTTGCTGAGGTATAGCTTTGACAATGGGCTGTCTATGCTATCTTTGTTATTTAGGAAGATTGCTTTTAAGGTGTCTCAGCATACATTTATCTATTTGTGTGCTGTGTGCTTTGTCAGGTGGGTGTTTTGTGTATGGTTTTGAAAACCTAATATGTTCTTGTATTTGAGAGTTTAGCCTCTAGTTGCATTGTTTAAGTACACATTTCATATACTGTGTCTGCTTCTTTAAGGATAAAGTAGTTGTTGGTAAACATTGAAACCAAGACCAAGTGAAAAGTATAATCCAAGGCAGCGAAGAGCAGCAAGAAACAGCGATGAAGCCAAAGGTAATCTCCACAAAAAGTTTATTCGAACACACGACATAAATTTCTCCAAGTCCTTCTCTCAAACACACAACATAAATTTCTCCAAATCCTTCTCTCAAGCGCTTTCGCTCAGTGCAATACTGAGCTTTATCAAGATAAAAATGCAGGGCAGAACAACCTTATTTGTAAGTCTTTTAATGAGATCATGTGCTTCATTAATTAAAACCAGTCAAGTTACAATTAAAATTAATTGGTGACCAATTTAAAATTAAAGAGCAAGATGTTGTATGAAATACATAAAATCCTAAATAAAATACCTTTTGTTAAATATGTTGTAGTTAAAAAATATGTTATTTAAAAGATATGTCATTTGAAAATCACAAAGCATTCGTGTATAAATAAATAAATATTGTTATATGTTAATGTCCCATGAAACCACATTTGTAGTGATTGATTCTTATAACACTGTTTAGTGTGCAATAAATATTACAATGGGGTACCACGAATAAATGATGTGAGTAATAAATAGTAATAGATAAAAATCAAATGTTAAAAATACAAGAATTAAAAATAAAAATAATAATCAAGTATTAAGTGTTCAAACGTTGTTACATAGATTATATTCCCTATACTCAGAATAAATATAAATATAAAATACAAATAATTTGATACAAATAAGTAATGTTGATAATCTCTTACTAAATGCTGAATGCTATAACTTAGCCCTTCTTAGTTTTAAAACACTACTTAAGTTTGTGTAGTCATTTAACCCTGGCCATTTAGCTGCATCCAGTCTTAGTTGCCATATAAGCTCCCTATATTCCAATTTAGTCTCCCAGTCACCCCCTCTCTTGTCGGGTGTTATCTGGTCTAACACAATGAACTTGATTTCCATATCTGGGCAGGACAAAGAGTGTTTATAAAAAGCATTGGTCTCTTTTTTCTTGGAAATATCGTAGAAATGCTCATAAATTCTTCTCTTTAGAGTCCTTTCTGTTTTCCCAATATAGAAACTTTGACATTTTATACATGAGCCTAAATATACAACATATTTTGCATTGCAGTTAAAATACCCATTAGACCGGAATAGATATTTCCTAGATGGGATATATATACTATGATCATTCAACATAGCAGTGCATTGTTTGTACATTCCACATTTATAAGTTCCTTTCTTGGATCTACTGCCAGTGGTATTCGTCATTTCTTTTCTTTCAAATAGCTCTTTCATGTTAGTACCCCTGCATCTAACAAATGTGGGTTTAGTTGGAACCTTTTTTGAAAAATCATCATGCAATGTAAGAACTGGCCAATACCTTGTTATTGTTTCCTCTATCAGGTCAGAATTGCTGGAAAATGTGTGTATGTAACTAGTTTGTTCTAGCTGCTGGGTGTTCTTATGCAAGTTATCCACTTGCAGTAACATGCATCCTAAAAGTGGCGGGTATTTTTCTTCTCTACATGTGGAAATTTCCATGACCAAATTCTTGATTAGTTTGGCCGGGTAGCCCTTTTCACAAAATTTCTCTTCTAAAAAGCTAACCTCGTTTTAGAAGTATTCCACAGTGCTACACATTCTAGAAGCATGGATTAGCTGCCCTTTGATAATTCCTTTCTTTTGATAGAAAGGATGACTACTGCTAAAGTGTAGGTAAGAATTAGAATATGTGGGTTTACTGTATACTCTTGAAGCAAACTTGCCATTGGTGAAATCCTTGATTATAGTTACATCTAGATAGTTCAAACTAGTGTTACTGACCGAGTGTGTAAAGGTCAAAAAGGAAGTGGTGGAGTTAATGTAATTTACAAATTTCTGAAAATCCACCTCTGTTCCATGCCATAACAAACATATATCATCCAGGTATCTAACATAGTGTTTAATGTGTTTCACCCAGTCTGTGCCAAATATAAAAGTCTATTCCCATTTGTGCAATAAAATGTTCGCATACAAAGAGGCACAAGAAGCCCCCATTGCAACTCCCAATTTCTGTTTGTAAATTTCGCCGTTAAAACAGATGAAATAATTGTTTAACACAATATCCATGAATTCGACTAGCAAATTCACAACATTGGCACCAAGATTGGCTTCTTGGACCAAAACGTCTTTGAACCAATCCAGACCTGTCAGATGTGGTATACTGGGGAATAGTTGCACTATATCGATAGTTACCATTAAAAGGTCTGGGTGGTACAAATGGGATCCCATACCCTTTAGGAAGTCCCAAGAATCTTTGCATATGTGGCTTAGTGATGTAACAAACCATTTGAGGATGTAGTCAATAAATTTCCCCAAAGGTTCAGTGATGCTTCCCTCACCAGAAACTATTGGTCTGAATTTTAAAGGGTCCAGTCCTTTGTGGGTCTTTGGAATACCAAAAATTACTGGTATTCTTGGTTTGGCTACAAACAAGTAATTATATAGCTTTTCATTAATGGTTCCTTGTAAAAGGTGGTCCATTAATAGATAGTTAATTTTGGAATATGCTATGTGTAGCTCATTTGTTGATATCAAGCCATAATGCTCAACATCCTGTAACATGTTGTAAATATGCGCATCATAGTCTATATTGTACATCAAAACTAAGCCCCCTCCTTTATCCGGTTTCATTACTCTACACCCTTCTTCCTTTAAAAACCTGATTATGTGTGTTTCATTCAAACTTAGATTCTGGGGACATGCAGCAGGTTGTCTAATGCCAATAGCTCTTAGATCTCTTTCCACCAATTCTTCAAACACCTTAGTGGAGGAGTGTGTGGGAGGGTTAAAGGTACTCTTTCTAGTAAGTATGTCACCTTGACAGGGTTGACCCTTGAAGTATAGAGACAAATTCAATTACCTAACAAACATTTTAAGATCTATCAGTTCTTTTTCAAGATTAAATGATCGTGCTGGTATAAAATGCATACCTCTTGTAAATAAGTTAAAATGTTCCTTCGTTATCTCTAAATCAGTAAAATTATAAACAGTAAAATTATTATCCGTGGTCACTGTGTAACTGGTGGGGGTAATAGGAGGTGAATCCAAAGGTACACAACTCTCCTGGTCGGGCATAGCATGACTGATCTCGGTTACTTGTTCCATCTCCTCATTGGGAATCTGCCCCCCCTCCCCCCTGATTTGTCTGGGGGAAATATAAAATCCTGATGAGAGTTCTTTCTTTCCTTTACCGCTAGTCTCTCACTCCTTCTAGGTAGGTCAACCTGCGTGTCATCATTATTAAAACTATGGACATTGTTGTGCTGTGTAACAGTGTTGTTAGTCCATCTAGCCTTTACTGGGAGTGGGTAAGCCATGCCTTCGCTATATTCTCTAAGATCCATTTCTAATTTGTGTATCTTACGGTTCACAACCTTAACACAGAACCTGTCTACTTCATTGAAAATATTATCATAGTTATACTTCACTGAAGGAAAGTTCTTGTCATTTACTAATGTGTTATTCAACCCATTTAAGTCCTTAAGCAGAGCATCAGCCTTAGCTTCATACTCTGCTACCATAACCTCCAACATTTGTCGTGTGTTTGAATAAACTTTTTGTGGAGATTACCTTTGGCTTCATCGCTGTTTCTTGCTGCTCTTCGCTGCCTTGGATTATACTTTTCACTTTGTCGGTAAACATGAGACAATTGCTACATTGTCTCAAGATGCCCATACCCACCAAGCTGGATTCTGTCCAGTCCTTTGACTGGTAAGCTATAAAGGGTGGTGTATTGCAGTTAGAAAGCTATTAAGGGTACTTTGTTGGTGCAGATTATGCTAAAGCGTACTACAGTCTACTAAGTTTAATGTTTACACAATACTGAATTCTACTAAATCTGTAGGTATTGCCACTCAACGCCCAGCTAGCTGTTCCAAACTCATCAGACTGCAAGGTATTTTCTCTATATTGCTGCTTTACAGGGTACAGTTTTATGGACTGTTGTACAAGGAAAATTTACTTTCTAGGTGTCTGCTACGGTATGGGCACAGCTAACCCATGCAAATGTGCAAAATTTATAACAGCACAGAAAAAGCCAAAAACTCTATTAAGAGGCCTCAAATTTACTGAGCTCTCTGGCCAATAAAATGACTACACTATGGGTCCTTTCATGTATTTCCCAACTCAAATAAACCAGTCAAACAGTTCTTGTCACAAGATGGATAAACCCAGTCCTTCTAATGTAAAAACACAATAGAAGAGTCCCACAAGTGCAATGCTACCACAAATCAATTGAACAGATAGCTGGAAATCCCTTACTGAAGGCAATTTTAAGACTGTCTTATAGCAGTAACAGTGAAAAAAAGAGCAATTTTATTTTTTAAATACAGTGAAATGCACACATAAAAGCAAGAAGCAGTAGTAAGCTTTCAAAATGACTAATATACAGGTAGTCTCTTCCATTCAAGCTTTCAAATACAACAAACGTATGGCAGGAGCAACTACAGTAATGTACATACTGAACACAGACCTGAAAGGTGTTTCAACACAACTGATGCAACATAAAACAAGTGATCACACCTTGCTATCAGGTAGTTACATTATTTATTCATGTAAATATAATCCTAAATATTTAAGCAGACTTATATGATACATTGAATGCCATATTTTGTCCCTCAGCACCATGTAGTATTAGTGGACTTCATTAACATGCAATGTTTCAGAATTATGGGGATGGATAGCACACAGCTTTACCAACCTGGTTGGGTCCAAAAGTATGTGCCAAAGTCCAAAAGTCTTACAAATGAAGCCAGGTCTGTTGTTGCAGAATGAGAATGTCTTTACTGTTATCCAGGCATGCCGATTTCAGTTAGTTCCCCACGCACCTTTAAGAACTGGTGGGATAATAGAGGAATAATGAGGCTATACCTGCTCAGCCATGTTCAGAGGAGGCATGAAGATGACATGCTAGTTTGAAGCATGCCATTCTTAAACCCACAATGAATCCCAGCATTAAGAATAGTGGCCAGAGTACAAGAATGTGCAGTCACAACTTTAAAAGGGATGTTGACTCATTCAGGAGATAGTCATGCTGGACAGCTCCTAATAGTCTTATAAATGATGCTAGTTTAGATAGGGTTGTTTCTCAGTATTTTGTCAAGCCATCCTGTATGAGCAGTAGTGATGGCTCCCAGTTTCATTTTTTCCAGTGTGCTCCATCCTCACCAGTCCATACTGTCTGATGAACTTTGCCTGGTGAGTTTTAAATTCTTGATGATGCTGCATAACTTTGCTATCATGGAGAGGAGGGTTCAGGGAAGCCACAGTTTCTGAGAAGTCATCACAGCCACAGACTGACAAAAAAGAAAGAAAGGAAGAAAGGAGGAAAGAAAAGAAAAGAAAAGGAAAATGTCCTGCAAACAAACTTATGTATGACGCATGACATATCATCAGAGTTTGAGATGAGCAGAGTTATTAAAATGTCTCAGCTTTACAGGTATGTCTAATATTTGGTTCTCTGAGTAGTATGATTATATGGGTGTACAATATTGAATGGTATCATGCAATGTATAATCTAGACTTGATACTGTTTACACATAATAATAATACAAGCACTATGCATACAAGTTGAGTGTAACAATACAATATCATTCTATGCCTTAGCAGAGCTAAAAGCTGTACTAACTGGTATCTTATACTATTATTAACAGCTCTGCCATTATAGGAAAAATGCAAGGAATTGAACAGTTATTTATTTATTTATTTTTATTTATTGTCATTTGCTAACCGGGTTGGTCCAACTGAGCCAGGGGCCCATTTTCAGTGGGGATCCGTGGAGGAAAGCTCCAGATACAAGTAACAATTTTACACAAACAGATACATTTAGAGTAGTATACTATCAAGAAATTATACATCAAAACTAAAATCCAGTATTTTTCACAGTTGTATTCTAGTTGCAGAATAAAAGTACAGTAACAACAATATATTCCATATGCAAAATATTTACAAGTAACACCAATAAACTCCAAATGCAACAATATTTACAGGAACAAGATGTAGGTATACAGTAATGAAATAATTAGGGAGAAAATAGAAAAAAAATGCTTACAGTAAGGTAAGGGCATAGGAATTAGGAAGAAAGCAGTAGGATATTGGGTTGAACTCTGACATGGACAGGACCAGGTCTTTTGAAGGTAGTGTTTAAGCTCAAGTTTGATTTGGGCTTTACGGGGGATAGTGCTTATATTAAGAGGAAGGGTTTTCCAGGTATGAGCAACAGAGAATTTATATAGGGATTTTCCAATATTTTTGTTGGTTTGTAGATGTTTAGAAGATGTTTGTCAGATGTACGAAGCTGACTTCGGGAGTTATAGAGAGAAACAATATTAAAGATGGACGGACAGGAAGTGGGGTTATAGAGAATAGAGTGTGTAATATATAGTTGTGGAAGAAGAAGTTGTTTCAGGAATTCAGGCCATTGTAAAGACTGAAGAACGAAGCAGTGGTGGGATTTATAGGGGAGATTGGAGGCAAATCTAACTATTTTGTTGTATGTTTGTTCTAATTTGGAGAGGAGAGATGACTGAAGGTTAATAAGGACTGGAGCTGCTTGCAGAAGAAAGGGTAAGAGAAGAGACATGGGAGGGGAGGGTTGTGTGGATGGTGCGAGTAGTTTGTGATTACAGTACAGAAGACCATGTTTTTGGTGTTTTTTTTATGCAATGATTGATATGTATGTCAAATTTTAGTTCATCATCGATAGTAGCACCAAGTAATTTAGTATAGGGTTCAGGTCTGATGATAGTATTGTTAAGGGAGGTAATGGAGAAGGAGGATTTTATGATGTGCCAATATTTTAGGAAGGAAAAGTAGCAGTTTTGTTTTTATAGGATTTAATATTAGTTGATTATCAGTGAGCCAGGTTTCGATGAAAGTGAAGGTATCTTGGGTAAGAGCAAGGAGTTCTGGGATGCTGTGGGTGGTGGCAATAAGGGGTGAGTCATAAGTATATTGTAAGACTGTAGAGAGGTTAGTAGTGGAGTGTAATCTGTTAGTGAATATATTGAACAAGAGGGGACCCAAAATAGAGCCTTGAGGAACACCAGTGTTGACAGGTAGAAATGGGAAAGTGACAGATTGTCAGTGTATAGATTGTGGTCTGTTAGATAAGTAACTAGAGAACCAATTTATAGAGGGGGTAGAGAGATGGAGAACAGAAAGTTTAAATACCATTTTTGGGTGAGAGACCATATCAAAAGCCTTGGAAAAATCAAGGAATAAACAGGAAACTAGTCAGTTGTTATCACGGCTTCTGCTACCATTTGGATGAATGAGAGTAGTGCGGAAGATGTGCTGTGGTGAGGACTAAATCCATGCTGGGTGAGAGTTAGAAGATTGGTATCTAGCAAGCGTTTAAGTAGTTGAGTGTAGACACATTTTTCAAGAATTTTTGGAAAGGGGGAGAGTATAGCAATGGGATGATAGTTGGATGGGTAAGTGGAGTTTCCTCCTTTATGGAGAGGGATAGTGAAAAAGGATTTCCATATGTCAGGGACAAGGGCTTTGGTAATAGAATGATTTATAAGAATCGAGACAGGGTAGGCAATAGATGTGTCAGCAGTTTTAAGGAAGTGGGAGGCAATTTATCGACAGAGAGAGAACAGGGTTTGAGTTTATTCAGTTGGATTTTGATGAATGCAGTAGGAATAGATTGAAAGGAGAAAGTATTGGAGGAAGAGGGACTGGGAGGTAAAGGCAGAGAATAGGCAGTGGGACTTTGTTCAGTTAGTTTTTGAATTGTTTCTATGACATGATTGTTTAACAGAGCAGCAGTCTTTGTGGCAGTATGGAAAGAGAAGGGGTTGGGGGTAGGAGGGTTGCTCGGGTAGAGGATTTTATTAATGGTGGACCAATATTTTTAGGACTTTTTGTGTGGGCAACATTGGTTGGAGTTAAAGAATATTTTTTTGTCTTTAATGACTATTTTTTTACACAAGTTTCTAAGTTCTTTGTAATATTGGACTAGGGAAGGATTTTTATTTTTTATCCAAGTTTACTGCGGTGGTGGTACTGCGTTAGCATTGTCACCTCACAGTAAGACGTTGTCCTGTTCGATTCTCAGCTAAAGCATCTTCTGTGTGGAGACATGCATGAATGGGAATACCTTCGTTGAAGGTTGTGCGTCAGAGCTGGCAACTCGCCACGTAAAAATCTACTGCCAATCATTAGCGGACCGGAATTCCCCTGTGGTGACCCCTAAATGGGAAAAGCCAAAAGACACAACATCCAAGTTTTCCAGGCAGCATCCCTCTGATGCATAATAGAGTGTGTTTGCTTAGTGAGCCAGGGGGCACAATTTTATTTTGCCTCGATTTTTCTGGATGGAGCCATAGAGTTTAGTACATCAAGAAATATCTTGTTGAAAGTAGTTACAACATCATTAAGGGAGAGGTTATGAAAGAAGGTTCAACTGATGCTGGACAGTGTAGAGTTGAACTTAGCAGGATCGAGGAGTCAGATTGCAACATTCTTTGTAATGGTGTTCTTTGGGTGAATGTTATAAATAGCATATTATCCAATCACACATTAGTACTTGTTTTGTACTTGTAGGAAAGGTTATATGATTACAAAACAGCAGATGTGCTACATACATCATGTTTCCACAGAGAGTTTAGAAACCACATGTTTAATGAACATTATGGGTGTGTAAAATATTAGTTTGTGGTTTTTCTTAACTTCTTTCTTTTGTGGCACTGTTTATTTGCAAAATGTCATTAATTAAAGAACATAAGTTCATAGGTTCATAGGAGGTTACTAGGCTAATGCCTCTAGGGCCTTTACAAGCTTAGCCACATAAAACCCCATCTACTCTAATTGATCATAATTAGATGGTCATTGTTAGCAGAGCAATTCTGTGATCAGCACTGACTACCCCTGTCCATGAGGGACATAGGTGCCACCCCCAGGGTAAATTTACATTCACCCATCTAATTGTCAAGGTTGCATTTAAATTGGATCATTGAGGAGCTCTGTTTCACATGAAGTGAGAGCTTATTCCAGAGGAGTGGCAATCTCTGGGAGATATATCTGTTTCTTCAACATGTTTTGTTAATATCACAGGCTAGGTTGAGATCCCTAGAGTGAGTAACTCTTGTCTCATTTGATTTGCGGATGTGCAGCATTTCCATTAGGCAGAGTCAGAGACTGCTCTGTAGGCCAGGCACAGGTTGTCTGCCAACAGCCTGTATGATACAGAGTACATTGACAGAGCTTTCTATCTTTTCACATAATTCATGTTTTGGAGGCCCTGGATTTTCTTAGTTAGGAACCCCTGAGGTCTCTCCAGTTGCTGCAGGTGTCTGGTGAGGTACATACAGAATGGAGCATTGCACTAAATTAGTGGTCAGATAAGGGCTGCGTACAGTGTAGTTATAACCTACTTAGTCTTGTTTGCGATACCCTTATTTATTGAGATGTGCAATGCAGAATGCTTTCCTTACCACTATGGACACATAGTGATTGAACATTAGATTGCAATCAACCTGTTTTGAAGTCTCACACCACTGGGTTTCAGCTTAGAGGGGTGCTATTCATATCAAAATTAACAGGAGCTACTTCTTTGCCAAAAAGGATAATGAGACATTTTTTGTGTTTAGTTTTAGTCCATGACTTTGACACCAATCCTTTGTCTGTGTCAGCCCCTTATTTAATATGTTTAATCACTGGGGCCCTCGATGATTATGCCCAGTTTGCAGTCATCTGCAAAATTGGTGAGCCACAGGCAATCTACTTTTGCCTGAACCTCAGTGAAATATATTCCAAACAGTAGAGGGCCCAGCATAGATCCTTGTGGTACCCAACTGGTAACTGGTCTACTGGTGGAGGTGGACACTCCAGCATTGACAGTGTGCATTCTGTCAGCATGCCATTTGGCTACCCATCTAGTGATATATGGGTTAATCCCCAGCTGGAAAAGTTTCTCAATTATCCCAGAGTGGGGGATTGAGTAAAAAGCCTGAGCTAAATCAAGATAGGTGGGATGTACTGCTTTGCATTCTCAAAGAAGTCCACCAGGTTTAATAAGCAAGATCTACACTTGAAGAAACCAAACTGGGTTGTGTCAAGAGTTTGAAGGTCACCTGTGTCCTTGTTGATAAGGTCCTTGATGATTCTTTCCATGGCCTTGCAGATAAGGCAGGTTAGGCTTATGAGCTGATAGCTTCCTGGGTTGGTTGACAGACCCCCTTTGTGCAAGGGCATCACTGTTGCTGTTTTCCATTCTGTCAGAACAAAACCTGTGCTCCGGCTATGGATAAAGACAGTGGCAAGTGGTTCTGCTAGGTCATATTTTGGATTGTTTGTAAAGCTGTGATGTTATCTGGTCCCATAGATGCTGTGTTTTTGCCCTTGGAGAGCACTTGTATGGCCTGTTCTTCAGCCTGTTCTTTGGAGATACTTGGTAGAAGACTGGTGTTAGCAATGCTTTGTGGTATGGCTGTTGGGAATGGGGGTGGTGAAGTTATTGCCAAATCTGTCAGCTAGTAGGCTGGCAATTTCCTCAGGTTCAGTGTGAGTGGTACTGTCCACTATAAGTTTGTCACACAGCTGGGCAGTTTGCCATTAATGTCTTGTCATATGCATAATAGTGTTTGGTAATGTTATATGGTGGGTATGCTTATGTTACTGGCATTGGATTTGTGCAGTTGATGCAATTTCATGACTTCTGGTTATAACCATAGTACCCGTACTTGTCTGACTTTTCTGATTGCTTTTTCGGGGTTTAAGGTAAGCAATCATGCAATAAAATGCGCTGACCACACGTGACTGAAAATCTGGTAAGTACATAGAGGATAGAACCAAACAGACTCAGATAATTCTTAGTTTTCTATTAGAACAGTGCTTATGGATATCACTATCATTAATTATAATAGCAGTTATCTAAGTTAGCATTGTGTATTCCTAGCTTAGGGATATGCAAATGTAAGTAAGGCATACTTTCGACATGCTATACAGTTATACTCTGCAGTCACAACTTCCATAATGCACACGGAAAATATCTATAATAATACTGTGAAGGCTATAATGCTGTTTTTGGTTTGGTGTTGCTGTGTAACAACAGAAGTTATTTTATAGTGCATTCTTAGTTTCACAATCCAACATAGTACTTGACTTAGTGAGTCACTACTGATTTGCTGTTGTACATTGCTATACATGATACATTGTTCGATACACAGCATGCATATGTTCATACTGCTCAAAGTGGAAGAAAAAATGCAACCCCACTAAAGGGCAACGCACAGTAACCAACAAAGTTCGAACAGCAACAACTGCACACAGAACTTCAGGACCAGCAAGGAACTAAACAGGAGATATTTAATGACACATCCACCAAATTTTTTGAAACGAAAACAGGAGATATTTAATAACACATCCACCGACTAAGCGCTTTCACCTAAAAAGGCATCTTCAGAGTCGGTTAACACTTAACAAGCACCCTAAGTTTCCTTGGCCTTTGCTGACGTGTCGTTAAAAACAACCCGGAACCACAATTACTTCTCGTATGTTCATACTGCTCAGACTATGGCATGGCAACAGATAACAGCTTTATATGTATCCAAGTATGATTATATTCCATGATACCCCAACTATGTGTGGCATCCTCGGCATAGCCCAAAGTCCAAGTTTCGGTAATTATTTCCAGGTTAAATCCTGCATCATATGCATATTCCTGTCTGCAGACACTGACTTCTGTGGGTGTGTGCATCTTCTCTATGTCCTCCTTTGTTTGACAGCAAGTTATTTAGTGTAACTCTGGTAATTAACCCCTCTGTGTTGCGGTCACCTGCAGGGAGCATGACAAGACTAAGCCTGGGAGCTCTAACTCATGCAACCGTATGATGGCGTGAAGCAGTGCTAGGAGACTCTACTTATATATGGCAACATTTTGAAAGAAATTGCATGGTATTAGGCCTGACCTCTCTTTAGGTGTGTCCCGTTTTCCCCCAAAAGTGGAAATACCCCCTCATGACCTGTTATTTACCTAGTTCAGATGTCATTTATGGCTCTGGTTTTAATCAAGGGCAAGGGCCACAAGGACCAACTGCGACATTCCAGCATATCCTATCAAATAGCGGAAAGCAAGCATAGCATCTTAAATCCATCCCCACACTAGGTCCAATAGATGACTTGTAGGTCTGAGTCATTGCCTGGGTTCATTCCGTTGTAAAAGTGGAGCTCACCTGCTTTGCAAAGCTTGCAGACTTTAGCACATATTGTTGGATCAGCAAGGCTTTGGGAGTATTGGCACTGTTTGCTATCTGTCCCTGGAAAGATACAGATTTTGTAGAGAATAAGATTCTGAAATATTGCCTACTAATAGGCCCATTAGTAATGTATGGCATTCAAGAGCTAAATATTATCCAATGTGTTATATAAGTCAAGTCAATAGTATACTGACACACACACACACACACACACACACATATAAATACATAAATATGCATATATGTATATATATATATATATATATATATATATATATATATATATATATATATGTAAATAGATAGATATGTGTTTGTGTATCTGTGTGTGTGTATGTCCATATCTCTCTATATATGTATAAATGCACACACACACACACACACACACACACACACACACGCACACACACGCACACACACACACACACACACACACACACACACACACACACACACACACACACACATGCACACACGCACACAAACACACACATGTCCTGAGAACATGGACAGATCGAAACGCCAATGACGAGAACACCGGCACTGGAGACCAACAATGGAAATAACCGACAGTTCGAAATCCCGATGCTGAAAACACTGACATGCAAAATGAGCGCGACTGTGTAAGTATGCGATAGTGACGGATGTTAGGGTGTGGGTAAGGTAAGTGTGCGTTAGTGACAGACTGTAGGCTTAGGATGCAGGTAAGGTAAGTGTGCGATAGTGATGGACTTTAGGGTTAGGTTGGGGGTAAGGGAAGTGTGCGATAGTGACAGACTTTATGGTTAGGGTGCGGGTAAGGTAAGTGTGCGATAGTGACGGACCTTAGGGTTAGGGTTTGGGTTAAGGTTAGTGCATAGATAGTTGTGTATATATGGTTTAGTGTAGGTTTGTAAGGTTTTTGGTCTGCTTGTGTTGTGTGTTGTGAGTCGGTGTTATGGTGTTCGGTAATGTGGACTGTCGGTATTGTGTGTTTCCGTGTTTTGGTGTCGGCGTTTTGACTGTCGGATTTGTGGTGTGTCGGTGTAGTGTAGGAGATCCATATACATATATAGATATATATATATATATATATATATATATATATATATATATATATATATATATATATATATATACATACATGGATCTGTTTAAAACCATCAGATACTACTTTTGTCAACATGCATAATGTCAATCCAAATTGACATGCATGTTGAAACACTACTTACTTGTGCGCCAAGAATTAATTCTTTTTGCAGGTGGAGCAAGCACCACATCACCCCCTTGCTGATTATATGTTCTAACTTTTGAGATTGAACAATCCCTGGTGAAAAGGGTATATTCCCCTTCCCAAGGATTTTTAATCTCACACACCCGTTAACCACCTGTTTGGTTGACCAGATTGGGTTGATTAAACAGATGTCGACCAAAGTACCATGCAACAAAGTTGATGGGACCCATATATACTGTAGATATGTATGTATATATATATATATATATATATATATATATATATATATATATATATATTTATATATATATATATATATATATATATATATATATATATATATATAAACCTCTATATTAAGAGATAGTGTAGCTTACTTACTGATTCCAGTGTATGTCTACTTATATATTGTATCACTTCTGCTAAGCTGTATAACATTCCGCATTATGTATGTTCATGACTATGGTGCTCCTGCCATATGCTGATGTTGAGGTATACTTTTGCATAGAACATGCAACTTTCATATTTTATATATGTGAGGCTTCCTTTGGAAACTGTTTAATTTAGATGGCAAAACATCTATTACAATATTTATTATGAATACCTCTTTTGTGTACTGATGTATATTGTACCACAAGTGTGTTGTCCATGGCTATGTACTTAGCATAAAAAGCAGTTTGCTCTTCAGAACTGTCCATGTTAGTACGCTAACACCATTTCCATATATATAATATCTGTGCCACTGTGTAGAAAAGTCAATCATTATGACGTTTAGAGAGACTGTGTTTTCTCATATTGTGTGTTTGTGTGTGTGTATGTGTGTGTGTGTGTGTGTGTGTGTGTGTGTGTGTGTGTGTGTGTGTATGTGTGTGTGTGCACGGGCGCGCGTGCGTGCGCATCTATCCATAATGCAAGAAAAGCTGGCATACACTGCGTAAATACACTGGATACATATCTGTCCATTTATTATCCTGATTCATTTGCATATCTCACATGAGGACTGTTTATTGCATTTCCCTTTAATTACTCTAAATACTTTAGAATACAACAGAGCAACAATTTTTGGAATACCTTCTTGTGCATGTGTATAGATAGCTATAATGTAATCAAAGTCAATGTACACTGCATTGTTCATTGGATAAAATCTGCCTTGTCAATATTAGTATTCCTTTTTACACTACGCATGAATACTGTTTTGCTTCAATGCCCCTTTAATAACACTGAAGATTTTGGAGTAGTTTTGTACAAGAAATCTTGTAATCTCACTGTATGTATGTGCGTATAGATGCTCACAGATGTGTCTAGGTTTTCAGAATATTTGTGATATTTTGCCTCATATTTCTGTCTTTTTTATAAAGTTTTGTTTCTTTCTGGCAAATCAGTGAGGATTCCAATTACTAAACAATAATACACATTAGTTTATGACTAAATAGCTTCAGAAAAAGCCTGCTGGGGGCGTGGCCAAGGATAAACACAGGATAGCAGCAGATTTCTTCAGCTCCACCAATTTCATTACATTGACAGGAATTAATTACTTAAAAAATTAATTTTTGAAGTAATTTTCTTTCTAAATATGTTTGTTTTATATAGTTCTTGAACTATATCTAAAAAAGAAAGGAAATCTTAATAATATTCCTGTCAGAAATTACTTTGGAAATTTTCCTGTCAGTTTATCAGTCTGAAATGAGTTCCAGTAAGACAAATTCTCAAGACTCCAGCATCAAGAAAGAACTTCAGTCTCTGATAATTATAGTCCAGCAACTTACTGCTAAGATGGATAAAATGGATACTAAAATAGACACTTTCATAGAAAAAACTACAAAACAAATAGACTTGTTACATATGGACCTGCAACAACAGAAGTTCCAGATGACAGGCATAGAAGAAGCTGTGAATGACATGGAAAATAGAATACAAGAAGAGGAAATCAACATTGAGTTTCTGCTGAAACAAAATACACATTTACAAACAAAGCTGGATGACCTGGAAAATAGATCTAGGCGCAATAACATTAGGATTTTTGGACTGCCAGAAAATATTGAAGGTAACAATATTACTTCTTTTTTAACAACATGGCTCCCTAAAACTTTAGATTTACCAGAAGCATTCTCTTTTGGTATCGAAAGAGCACATAGATCTATAGCTAATACTAACTCTAACAAAAACTATCCTAGATCAGTTATAGTTAGATTTCTATCATCTTTTGATAAAGAGATGGTTCTTAAATCTGCTTGGGCTGAAGCTCCCGTTAAGATTAATGAAACAACTGTGCATTTTGACAATGACTATTCTTCCATGGTATTAGCTAAAAGAAAAGTTTTTCTGCCACTAATAAGGGAGCTTAAAAAAGCACAGTTTAAAACATACCTTCTGTTTCCTGCCAAGCTTAAAATCTTCCTTCCTCATGGTCCTAAAATTTTCGATGACTTAGACTCTGCTTTACTGTTTATCAAAAAAATAAGATTTTGGAAAAAATAGAAGAAATGGAATGGGCTAGTCCTTCGTTAAAGAGACTGGCAACTGAAACTTCGTGGAAGACTTCAGAGAAGAAGAAGAGACTAAAAACAAATGATTTGTACTATGTTTTTTTCTCTCTCATCATTTTATTTTATTATTAATCTTTTTAAATATAGTTCCTGCATTTCCAAGAAGCAACAAATATTTTGAAAAAGATTTAATCAAAGTTATTCTCTGTGTGCAAAGAAATGTTTTGTTTCATAACTAGTCAAAATATCTGGAGATTTAATGGCAAGCTGTGATTTAACTTATTTCTCTTTCTGAAGAGGAAAATAAGGTCAGTAATTTGATACATTTTTTTTCCTTTAAAAGTTTATATGTTCTTGAAATGCTATTCCTAATTATACTTTCTTGATTACACTGCTTATGCTTGTTTGTAAATAATCTGTCATGCTTTAACTAATAATAATTAGAACTAAATAATAGTAAATAATATGTTTTATTTTTAACTCTATTAATATAAACAGTAAGTAACATTCTATTGTATATACTTCTTATAGCTTTCTCTTACATTTTTTTATTTCTGCCTTACACCCTTTTACTTTCTACTCTCTTTTCTTTTCTTTATTAATATATAGAAATGCTTTTGATCATATAGACACAGTAAATAATAAGATTTGCATAGGAGTTGAGTTGGGACAAAAATGTTGAGTTTTGTTACTTATTAATAATTTTGGGCTTGATTTCACTTACATAGAGTCTGTAATAACCTGTAGAATGCATTGTGAAGGTTTTGTCATGTTTAGATGCATTTACACTGCTAAATGAATGTTTGTCACTAGTTTTTAATAAGTTTCCCGCCAAAATGTTAAGAGAGACAATCTGGGATGTGGGCTGTCTCATGCACAGTGTCCATGAGCTACTTCAAAAGCTTCAACTCTCAGAATTCTCACAGAGAAGCTGAAAGCAGCTAGTCTCACCTTTGACCTAGATATCACACTGACACATCACAGATACAGGAATGACACTACCTAATTATACTTTCTTGATTACACTGCTTATGCTTGTTTGTAAATAATCTGTCATGCTTTAACTAATAATAATTAGAACTAAATAATAGTAAATAATATGTTTTATTTTTAACTCTATTAATATAAACAGTAAGTAACATTCTATTGTATATACTTCTTATAGCTTTCTCTTACATTTTTTTTTATTTCTGCCTTACACCCTTTTACTTTCTACTCTCTTTTCTTTTCTTTATTAATATATAGAAATGCTTTTGATCATATAGACACAGTAAATAATAAGATTTGCATAGGAGTTGAGTTGGGACAAAAATGTTGAGTTTTGTTACTTATTAATAATTTTGGGCTTGATTTCACTTACATAGAGTCTGTAATAACCTGTAGAATGCATTGTGAAGGTTTTGTCATGTTTAGATGCATTTACACTGCTAAATGTATGTTTGTCACTAGTTTTTAATAAGTTTCCCGCCAAAATGTTAAGAGAGACAATCTGGGATGTGGGCTGTCTCATGCACAGTGTCCATGAGCTACTTCAAAAGCTTCAACTCTCAGAATTCTCACAGAGAAGCTGAAAGCAGCTAGTCTCACCTTTGACCTAGATATCACACTGACACATCACAGATACAGGAATGACACTACCTAATTATACTTTCTTGATTACACTGCTTATGCTTGTTTGTAAATAATCTGTCATGCTTTAACTAATAATAATTAGAACTAAATAATAGTAAATAATATGTTTTATTTTTAACTCTATTAATATAAACAGTAAGTAACATTCTATTGTATATACTTCTTATAGCTTTCTCTTACATTTTTTTTATTTCTGCCTTACACCCTTTTACTTTCTACTCTCTTTTCTTTTCTTTATTAATATATAGAAATACTTTTGATCATATAGACACAGTAAATAATAAGATTCGCATAGGAGTTGAGTTGGGACAAAAATGTTGAGTTTTGTTACTTATTAATAATTTTGGGCTTGATTTCACTTACATAGAGTCTGTAATAACCTGTAGAATGCATTGTGAAGGTTTTGTCATGTTTAGATGCATTTACACTGCTAAATGAATGTTTGTCACTAGTTTTTAATAAGTTTCCCGCCAAAATGTTAAGAGAGACAATCTGGGATGTGGGCTGTCTCATGCACAGTGTCCATGAGCTACTTCAAAAGCTTCAACTCTCAGAATTCTCACAGAGAAGCTGAAAGCAGCTGGTCTCATCTTTGATCTAGATATCACACTGACACATCACAGATACAGGAATAGCAGATTAATAATATGTGTTAAAAACCTATGTCCCAAACATATACATTACTATAACTCATTTAATTCATCTGATTGACAAGCATAAATAATTTTATAACTCTATACTGGAAGAAATTGTCATGTGATATATTTTAAAGCAGTAGTATAGCATGTTTGTAAAATCTGGTTACTAAAATGTGTTTGCTGTGCATTATTTTGTATAAAGCAGACAGATTTATTGAAGGACAACAATGTAAGATGGTGCTCAGTAAAGATACAACTCAGTGAGATCAGATATATATATATATGTATGTGTGTGTGTGTGTGTGTGTGTATGTGTGTGTATGTGTGTGTGTGTGTTTGTGTGTATGTGTGTGTGTGTGTGTGTGTGTGTGTGTGTGTGTGTGTGTGTGTGTGTGTGTGTATGTGCGTGTGTATGTGTGTGTGTGTGTGTGTGTGTGTGTATGTGTGTGTGTGTATGCATGTGTATGTATATATATATATATATATATATATATATATATATATATATATATATATATATATGTGTATATGTGTGTGTATGTGTGTATGTATGTATATATATATATATATATATGTGTGTGTGTGTGTGTGTGTGTGTGTGTATGTGTGTGTATGTAGATATGTATATAAATGTTTCTGAGAATCTGCTTAACTATGAAGTATGATTTATAACAATTTCTATGAATACAATATTTTATTCTATTGGCAATAATGAGTTTGAGTAAATGCTCATATACAAGCAATTCAAGGTTTTTTTTGGAAGCTGTTATCTGTATTTACATGACAGAAAATAGATGCATCCTAATATATGTAATGTCTGAATCATATTAGCCAAAGTTTTTGATTTAAATGAATGTTAGAACTTATTTTTCTCTCCTCTTGATTTCTAACATCAAAATTATTCGAATGCTATTTGAATACAAGTGTTTTATATTACATGGATGTATATAGTAGTATGAACAGTTTTTAAAAAAAAAAAAAAAAAAAAAGTTTATTTTAGTTTATATGATGCTGTTTTACCAAATGTGTAGTCTTGTCTTGCTAGATAATTGAATTGAAAACTGTTAACTTCAGTTAAATATAACTAGTATTAAATTGATAAGGTGGTAGCTGACATACTGCTGCTTAGGGTAGGGGGTTAACATGAGTGGTAAATACTACTCTAAGTTGGAGTTTATAACTCCAGGCTGGATGCAAGGTTTAATCCTTACATTATTTTCACTTGTTCATTGTTATTTGTATATAGTTTTGACATCCACAATATATTTTGTACATTCATTGTCACTACAAACAAAATTGAATCCTATACGAAATCCCATAAGAGATTCAATAAATACAGCTATATTTAAAGGTACACCTAAAGGAGGAGATGTAACATTACTTATCTTGTTATTTGTTATTTTGATCATAAGATTCTTAAGTTTTAAAAATGCCAAATGACATCTTTAAAAGGAATTTCTTTAAACATTAATGGATTGAATAATCCATGTAAAAGGGCAAGCCTAATAAGATACATTAATTTACATAAGGCCAACTTAGTCTTCCTACAAGAAACCCATCCCTTGAAAAAGATATTGATAAACTAGCCACAAACAAATATACAGTATTGGTGAGTTCAGAGCACACTCAGAAAAAAGAGGAGTGGCTATTTTATGGAATAAAAGTATGCCCATTCCTAAAACCATTAAGTCTTATCAGGATGACAAAGGAATGTTTTGTATGGTTACAATACAAATTAATGGGAAGACTTACACTTTAATTAATGTATATTGGATACCTGGAATTGGTATTAATACAGTGAAACATCATCTTGATAAGATCATATCATTCTCTATAGGAGATATTATTTTAGCTGGTGACTTTAATTGTATACTACATGAAAGTGATACTACCACTATAGGAAAGAGAAGAATTACATCTAATCCAAAACATTTAAAGGATTTTGCTAATTCTTATCATTTGAATGATATTAATAATCAGATAGATTCAAAATCATTACCATACACCTTTTTTCTAACAGATACAAAACTTATTCAAAAATAGATAGGGTCTTTATTTCTAACCAGATGGTAACAGATTTAATTAATTCCAAAATCATTTCATGTCCTATATCTGATCATAATTCAATTGTTTTTGAATTCATGATAAAAAATACTCATAATGTTCAGATCAAAAGGATACCAGCATACTTAACTCAACTAAAAGACTATAAAGAATATATACTTTCAGAAGTAAAACATTTTTAGACATAAATAACACTCCTGAAGTCTCCATTGTTTATGTTTGGGATGCCTTAAAATCATATCTATATGGACAAAGTATCAGATGGTATAATAATAAAAGGAAATCTTGGGATAAGGAATTGTTAGATATTCAAAGTAAATTAGACTCTTATAAACATAATAATAATAAAGAAAATATTATGGACAAGAAAGTTATTGAAGAAATAAACAAACTAAATGAGAAATACAAAGAAATTTTAACTCATAAAGTTAAAATAACTTTAGATAAATACAAGTTTTTGTCTTATTCAATAAGCCCCAAATACTTACATAGACTTAAAAATAAAACAAAAAGGTTGAATAAACAAAACCATATCAAAGAAATCTTTTCTCTAAGGAAAAAGAAGAATGTTTCTAGTATAACTGAAATACTAGATGAATTTAGAAATCACTTTCACAAAATTAACCATAATAATATTAACATGGAACCTAAAGATAAAATAAAGGAGTTTATAACCACAAATATGAATAAAAAGCTTAATAAACAACAGATTAAACTATTGGACAAGAGTATTTCATATACAGAAGTTATTACACAAATAAATAAGCTTAAATCAAACAAAGCACTGGGTAATGATGGTATTATACCAGAGATATATAAAATCCTTTCTAAAAATACATATTCATTAATACATAAGGTTTTTATTTTGGCCCAAACTGAGTTAATAACCCCCCCATCTTGGCAATATACATTTATTTTGCCAATTTTAAAACCTAATAAAGATCAAACTAGATGTTTTTCATATCAGCCCATCTCATTACTTAATGTTGATTATAAAATGTTTATGAATATCTTTGCTGATAGATTGAAGACAATCATTCCCGGCATTATAGATATAGATCAGACAGGCTTCATTGTAAATAGAAATACTTTTGATAATATAAGAAGAACTTTAACATTAATAGATTTTGCAAATAGGAAAAAGAAAGATTTAACACTTATTAGTCTTGATATAAGTTCAGCATTTGATTCAGTAAGTTGGGACTATCTGTTTACCTTAATGAAGTGCACAAACTTCTCGGATGCATTTGTAAATCTAATTGAACATTTATACAAAGGAACGTTGGCTTATATTAAGGTAGGAACATATGTTTCACAAAAAATACCCATTCTTAAAGGTACAAAACAAGAATGTCCACTTTCTCCACTATTATTCACTTTAGTAATGGAGCCTTGGGCTAATTTGATCAGTAACAGTACTGACATAGAGGGTTTTGAAATAGATGAAAATACAACATCCAAAATTCAACTTTTTGCAGTTGATGTTCTAATTACATCAGCAGGATCTAATTCTTCTATACAGTCTCTATTTGATAACATGATGAATTTTAAAAGTATTTCTGGTTTAATATTCAATGAAGAAAAACTAAAATACTACCTATATATACACGAAAAATATTCTCATTAGTGATTTTACTAAATATGTACCCAATTCAGGTCAGATAACTTATTTAGGTATAATACTATCTAAAGATATTAAATCTACTATATATAATAATTATAATACCTGTTTTCTTAATATACAAAATCTTTTTAATACCTGGAATAATATGTTTTTTACTATGGAGGAGAGACTTACAATTATTAAAATGATAATATTCCCCAAGATTTTATACTTAATGCAATCAATAATACTTCCACCTACAAAAATAATTATCAAGAAACTGAACACACTAATGTTAAATTTCTTATGGGCACCTAATAGACCTAGGATTGCATTAAAGAAACATACTAATAGCTGGTCTCAAGGTGGTATTTCTTTTCCAGACTTTAATTTATATACTATCTCTTCTATTGTAAAAGTTATTACTTTATTAATAGATCAGTCATATGTCACAAAATGGAAAGATTATTGGGAGCTAATTAGTATACACTTCATGAAAATCTCCTTAACACATAAAAATATGATTGTAAATAACTCCATGTTATGGTTGCTAAAGGAATTTTGTACTTCACCTATTACACCTAAACATATGGTTTGTTACCCATTAAATATTATTATTAGTTATCGTAACTTTATATTCATGCACCCTAAGTATAGGGAATGGAATTTTATTGTATTTCCTATAATGTATACTCAGGGTATGCTTTTGTCATCTACTTCTGAAGGAACTCATTTAGCTATAGATAATGATCTAAAGTACTGGTATCAGTTGATATCTGATAATAAAATTAAAAATCTAGATTTCTTAAAACAAGAATTTGATCTAAGAGAAACTTGCTGGTTAGAGGTTCAGACCTTTAGACAACATCTCATTAATAAAATAGATTTAATGTCTATAACTGTTAAAGAATCGATTCCAACACTGATTGATTACTTGATATTAAATTTACAACATAAAGTTTCTGATAAAGGTAAACTTTCATACATACATAAAGTTATCAGACAAGAAACTTTTTACAGTGTAGATTCATACTGGAATTATTTCACTTCTATTAATGGGGACCCACCAAATCAACAAGATAAACAATATATATTGGAATCTGCTTATAGAACTACGTCTTCCATTGTCTGGAGACTTTATACATGGAAATTTTTACATAGATCTTTTATACACCTTTGATGATGAATAAAATAAATAATAAAGATAATCTATGTAAGAGATGTAATGTAGAAATTAATGCTGACTGGGCTCATATGTTTTATGACTGTATAAAATTGAAAGAATACTGGAAGTCAATTAATGAATTTTGCAGGCTCTTTTTACAGATAATTTCATTATTTCTAAATCTCTTATATTATTCAACACACCTGTACCTCAAAGTGTTAAAAAGGTTAAGCTTCCCTTGTTATGGTCTATTCTAGCAGAGGCTAGGAAAATAATAACTAGAAATTGGATTTCAGATACACCTCCTTCGTTCACTGAATTTAAAAATGTTATGAATATAGTGTGCCATATGGAAATAAACACAATTAGGACTAGAACAAATAGAAAAACATCTAATTTTATTGTATGGAATAATTTACAAAATTTGTTAAAAAAATTTTAATTTCAATAGCATGGTATTTTAGTTTAATTAATTGATCTGATTGTTGTGGATGTCTTTGTAAATACTTTAGTTGTTTTGTTGAATATTATAATAACACCTATTTTTAATTACTTGTATAAAATTGTTATGATATTTCTCTTATATGTTAAAACAATAAACCTGTTTTGAAAAAAAAAAAAAAAAGAAAAAGCCTGCTAGTGTATAGCTTATTTTTCAAGCATATTTCTAAATACAGAAATGCAATATGTGTTCCTGATTGTTCCTGATTTAGGTCCTTTGTCTACCATTATTTTATAGCTTTCTCCTTTTCTCTTACGGTAAGGTTGAGAGATACATATGGGTGGTTGAGGGCATTGTAGTAGATTGCATGATATTCTGATAGTAACTTGAGAAGATACATTCTTGTGTGGCAGTTATGTATTTACGCATTCACTGGATCATAGACATCTGAGATGTACAGTCACAGTCATACAAGTGGCTGTAATTGATGGTCACATTTGTGTGTGTGTGTGTGTGTGTGTGTGTGTGTGTGTGTGTGTGTGTGTGTGTGTGTGTTTATGTTGCACAGATGCTCTCATCTTTCCCTGATTTCACAAATTGTCTCTGATTTTATTGCCTTATATTTTGGTCTACTTCTTGTACAGCTTGTGCTTTTTAGGGTAAATAAATGAGAAATGAAGTATATAAATAATGACACACATGTGAGTTTTTGACTTAATAACCTCCAGAAATCCATGCCAATGCAAAGTCTATTATTCTAGCAACTGAGGTACACTGTGACAGTTATACAAGTGGGTGTATGTGTTCATACATTCATAGGAGATGACTAGGTTAACAGCTTAAGACCACTTAGAAGCCTAGCCATTATTACCCAAATTTTACCTGATTTTCAATCCCTAAGTGCTTGAGGAATGCTTAGGTTTGTGTCTTATGCCTTTGAATATTTTACATACTACCCCAATTTACGATTCTCCATCAATTGATCCAAATGCCTTTTGAAGAGTGTCAGGAAAGGACTCTGCTTTGCATGAATAGGAAGCTCTCTCCAGAGTAGGGGTAATCTGTGAGATATAGTTGCCTCTACAGCATGTTTTGTTAGTGTCACAGACCAGATTTAGTTCCCTAGATCAGGTGTCCCTTGTGCAGTTTGTCTTGTGTGAATTTCCATCAGAGTAGGATTTGTGAGTATCTTGTAGATTAGGCATAGATCACACCTTAATAGTCAGTAGGAAACAGAGTAAAGGGATAAGGTATTCAGTGTATCAGCATAGGGCATTTACACCCTGTATTTTTTTGTAAGGAACCTCTGAGGCCATTCCAACTGTTGCAAGTGCCTGGTCAGATATATGCCAAAGAAGGCATTGCATTTGATTATTGTTCTGGTGAGGGTTGAGTACTGTGGGACTATATTGTCCTTGGATCTGGATGCCATGCCTTTTCTTATAAGCTGTGCTACATGGCAGGACTTCCTCTCCAGTGTGGCCACATGGTGGTCAAAGTTCAGGCTAATATCTTTCTTTGTACCTAGATCTCTCACCTATGGGTCCACTGTTAGGGGACTGCTATTAGTTTTGTAATTTGCAGGGGTATTTAACTTCCCAGAGAGTATGATTTTGCATATTTTTTTGCATTTATTTTAGACTTTGGGCTCTGGCACCAATCATTTGTCTGAATCAGAGCCTTCTTAAGGATATCTACATCATTGGGGATTCAATGATTGCCCCCAACTTGAATTTGTTAGCAAATGTAGTTAGTTAGAGGCCTTCTATATTAGTCTTTACTTCAGCAAAATATATTCTGAACAGGAGAAGTCCCAGCACCAAGCTCTGTGGCACACCACTAGTAAATGGCCTCTTGCTGGATCTGGATTCACCTACTCTAACAACATGTGTTCTGTCTATGAGCCATTTGGCCATCCATCTAGTGACATAGGGATTTATTCCTAGTTTTGTGAGATTATCTATAATACCCAAGCAGAGAATTGTGTCAAATGCCTTAGCCAGGTTAAGGTAGGCAGTGTGCACTGTTTTATCCTCATCCGTGACCCTAGTGACTTTATCAAAGAAGTCCACCAGACTGTGCAGGCATGACCTGCCCTTGATAAAGACAAAGTTGGTTGGGATCTGTGTCTGGAGGTTCCTATATCATTATTTATCAGGTCCATTATTATTTGGTCCATGGCCTTATATATCAGACTAGTCAAACATATGCATTTGTAATTTCTCAGGTCTGTTCATGGACACCCTTTATGCAAAGGGATGATTGATGCTGTCCTCCACTCAACAAGAAAAACGCCAGTCTGGAGAATGTGGTTAAATAGAGATTGTAGTGGGCCTGATAGGTCCTGTTTCAAGCTACTTAAGAGGCATCCTGTGATATTGTTGGGAGCCATCAAAACCATGTTTTTAGTTTAGATAGTGCAGGGGCAACCTGTTCTTTGGTGATAACTGGTAGAATAACTGAGAACAGCATTTCTTAGGGGGGAAATGGAGGTGATGAGGAGGTGAAATTTAAACTGAATTTATCTGACAGCAGATTTGCTACATCTTCTGGCGGAGTATAGGTGATGACATATTCACCTAATTCTGCACATTGCTGGTTGCTTCCCTTAAGACTACAGGCATAACTGAAAAGTGTCTTATGTTTATCCTTAGCTTGCAAGGCTATTTTTTCTTCAAGATTTATTTTTGAAGACTTGACTAGTCTCTTGATTTGCTTGCTTAGACTAATGAGGGAGTCTCTTCTCTCTTGTGCACATTCTAGCTTACATCTAGATAGGATTTTGTGTCTTTTCCTGTGTAACCTGTTTATACCAGGGGTCCACCAGTATGGCTTATTCTTGTATTTTTTCCTTGGCTTATTTTGGTCTGCTACTGCTATTTCTATGCAGTTGTTTATATGGTTGGGCAGGGGTTTTGTATACAACCCATTATAAGCTTCTGTGTTTTCTGGGTTTGAGGGAGCTGGGAAATTAGTAATGCTGCTTAATAGGAGGAAGTTTACCTTAGAAAAGTTCTTAAAAGTTTTGGGGTTAGGTAGAAGTTCTTGTTTTATATTTATTTTAGGGAAGACTGCTTTGTGATCTGAAATAACCAGTGAGGAAATCCATCACACTCAGGGGGAGGGTGCAATGCTCTCCCATATTGGTAAGTGCCAGGTCTAGGATATTTGTTCCCTTACTGAGAGTTTATATAGCCGCTCCAGGCCATTTGAATTCACAAAGTCAATAAATCTTTGGGGCTGCATGTTAATGGTAGTGTATGCCTCCCAATTAATGGAAGGGTAGCTGAAATCACCCATGAGGATGGCACTGAGTTGAATGGCAAGTGATTCTAGTAAATTCAGATATGATTCATGAATTTCCTGGATCATGGTGGGTGATCTGTAACTAGCAAGGATATGGTAATGATTTTTTCCTATGCTTAGTTGGACATGGAGCAGCTCAAGCATGTCATATTGTTTGACCAGTCTTGAGGTGTGCTTATCTTTTATGTAGATGGGAACACCTTCATTGTTTGTCCTTTCATGTGTAGTGGGTAATTAGAATGTTTGAAAGGCATCATAGCCATGCACTGCTGGGGTACTTTCCATGGCTCTGAATGGTGTTTCAGTAAATGCACAGATGTCAACATTCTCCATGGTGAAGAGTGCTTCCAGGGAGTGTAGGTTCTTGTGGAGACTCCTAATATTGAGCAGTAATACTTTTAGCTTATCCTGAGTAGATTTTGCTATGTTGGAAGGTTTGTTTGTTTGTCTGGCAATGCCTAAAAAAGGCACTATATGGGTGGATAATGTTTTGGCCAATATCCAAAAGCCTAGTGCTGACAGGTTAAGGTCATCTCTGGCAAAGCAGCATGGTCTGTCTATCATGTTCTCCCAGGTCGACAAGTATTGAACCCCTTCAGAATGACACCAGCGGCCAAACCAATTATTAAAGTCAGTGGTTTTCTGCTGGTATTGTGGCATCATCCTTGGAAACAGCAGAATGCGGTTCAATGCTAGGCTCTTGCCTGCTTGTGCAATATATTCTGAGACTTCAATCATGCTTCTCTTCATATAATACAGAGGGGTACATCTCAGGTCATTTATACCCACGTGGCTATGACTGAGTCATACTGGTGCTTGGAATTTAATGACCTGAGTGCTTGCATGATCTGATGAATCCTAGCCTCTGACAGACAACTAACTGTATCCTTCTCCTTATCCAGCCTGGTGAGAGGGACATCAGTGTGTGTCACAACAGGTTCTCCTATGACCAAAATATTGGGTTGTGTGGTGTTACACCTTATTGGCTTGGTAGCTGGCACATAATGAGATGTGGTGTTACGTTTTGTGGTGGGAGATGTCTTGTTTGTGTGGAGGAAGAATGTCTGAGGACTGTGTCTGCAAAGCCTTTAAGGTTTGAGTAAGTTACATGCCAGCGTATCTGCATATGTGGGTCTATGTGTCTGGTCCTTATAAGTGCAGTGAGTGTTTTGTGTGTTTCTATGTGTGTGTGTTTCTGTGTGTGTGTGTTTCTGTTTGTGTGTGTGTGTGTGTGTGTGTGTGTGTGTGTGTGTGTGTGTGTGTGTGTGTGTGTGTGTGTGTGTGTGTGTGTGTGTGTGTGTGTGTGTGTGTGTATGTGTGTGTGTATGTGTCTGTGTGTGTGCATGTGTGCGTGTATGTGTGTGTGTGTGTGTGTGTGTGTGTGTGTGTGTGTGTGTGTGTGTGTGTGTGTGCATGTGTGTGCGCATGCGTGCATGCGTGTGTGCATGTGTGTGTGTGTGCGTGTTGGTGACAACCTGTTTGGTATTTTTTGTGTCTGTATATGGGAGTCTTGCCTCCAGTGACATTGTGTGACTACATCTGTCACTTACTGTATTCATCTGCTACAAAAATATGCATCTGGAGCATTTCTGTCCAGGTCTCTGCTGAAAATCGGCTCATTCCAAGTCGGACTTTCCAGGTAAACAAATGTTAAATAAAAATAAATAAATAAATAAATATGGTTCAGAATCAAGTGGTTGTCAGTGTACATAAGACAATTGTTATATTACCTCAGGATGCCCATGTCCACCAACCTAGCTGCAGAGATAGCAGGATTGCTACCATAGTTGAAAGTCTGTAATATGTGCTTTACAAGAGAAAACAATAGGAATGTTTACAACTAGTTGAGGGATAGGTGCTTATTTAGTGTAATCTACAGCTAATGTATCCACTGACTTCAAAACAGACAAATTAAATGTAACTGGAAAAGAAATAAAAACAACAAATCCAGTGATGCTGCCCAGCGAGTAAACCAGTTGTTCTTTGAGCAGCAATAGTTCTGAGGCTGTAATAATGTAATCTCGAGCTAACTAAATGCTGCTCAGCATGCAAACTAGATGATCCTTCAGTAGCACGGGACTGTGGAAAATTTTAGATGTAGTTTTCAGAGGGAAAGTACAGCTTCTTGTGATTACATATATGCAGGGTACCTTAACTAGTGCTGCAAAAAGCAAATATGAGCCTTATATGGAAGCAGAAGTTTTAAACTAAGTATGACCACAGGCCAATCAGGTAAGCACACAATAAGCTTTCTACTAGCAATTTCCAGCTCAGCAGGTGAAGTTAGCCTTTTTCTGCCACAAGAGAGCAGACTTTAACTTTATTAATGTAAAATGACTAGTATGGAGCCCAAGTGTTGTGGAGCCACAAAAACAGATGTCTAAAAGAACTAAAAACAGCAGATACAATGTATGTAGCATTCTATAATTGCCGAACAGCAGTCCTCACAGCAGTGGAAAATAACAACTTAAAACTCCAAGAGCAGGAAAATCAATAAATAGCCAAGGATGGCTTCAGATTGAAGCAAAATCTCTCAAACTCTCTGATGTCATCACCAACTAATGAGCAGCTCTGGATAACTGAGCCAAGACTCACACAAATGCGAGGTTCATATACAAGCAGAAAAAAAGCAAGTTTTCAAATAAACATGCCCACAGGACAGTCAGGTAAGCACACAATAAGCATTCCACTGGCAATTCCCAGTTCATATAGGTGAAATCAGTCTTGACCTTCCACAAGATTGCAGACTTTGACCTCCTTAATGTAAAATGACTGGTTTGGATCCCAAGTGTTAGGGAACCAAAAAAAACAGTATATTTTAGAGTACTACAGATGCAGATCAACAGCCCTTACAGCAGTGGAAAAATGCAAGTTAAAACTCTAAGTAAGTGTAGGAAAAATAATAAAGAGTACCGAAATCTTTGAGAATGCAATGAAAACAAGCAATACAAGTGATAAATATTTAATTTCATTTTTCTTATCAAGGATGGCTTCAGATGCAAGCAAAATTTGCCAAACTCTCTGGTGTTGTTATCAAATGATGATCTACTCTGGATAACTGTGTGTATGTGTGCATGTGCATGTGCGAGTGTATGTGTGCGTGTGTGTGTGTGCGTGTGTGTGTGTGTGTGTGTGTGTGTGTGTGTGTGTGTGTGTGTGTGTGTGTGAATTTTGTGTGAGTGTGTGTCTTTGTCTATCTGTCTTATTTCTACATATATGGTAGACAGATGCTCCCAGTTGTTCCTGATTTCAGAAAATGTCTCCATTCCTTGTAAGGCTTTTGATTTTTATGGAAAATCAGTAAGAACTGTAGTCACAAAAAGGTGCAAACTGTAGAGATGCCCTGCCCGTACGGCCAATGCACGGCTCAAAAAACCAAAATGCAAAAATCAATCAAAGCCAGCAGATCAGGGCAAGCTGTGTAATTTTATTAGCTTGTCTTAAAGCATGATAAACAGACTGCTTTTGGCTCAATAAATCCTCAGCCTTCTTTAGTGTTTAAAATAAAATGAGAACAGTAGTCTTTATTTATAATGAACATAAAAGTTAATGTTGAAACATGATTGATTCCTTACAAATGTTCATTCATGTAAGGTGCAAATAAAGCCCCACAGCTTAATTATCCATTTATTTTCTTTTGAATCCAAAAGGCTATGCCATCTGGCTTTATTGGCCCTATTGCCCATGATTTTGTCGATAACTGTAAATCTAAATGTAGCATTAGGATGTTTAATGGTGTGTTTGTATAGTACGTTACTGGGTTTTTTATTTCTTATCCCACTTAAGTGTTCTGAAATATGGATCCTAAGGGGTCTGGACTTCTGTCCAACATAAAAAGCATGGAAACTACAGATGACCAAATAAATCAGCCAATCTGTCCCACAATTTGCAAAGACCTGAATCTGAAAACATTGCCTGTGTTGCTGCTAGAAAACTCCTTAGTTTTATTCAAAGCTTTACAGTGGGTACAGTGGCTGCAAGGTACACATAGTCTGTTGGCCAGAAACCCCTGTAGTTTGGTTGATGTGTTTGTAATGGCTCATTTGGGACCCTATGTTTCTCCCCCTGTGAAATAAGAACAAACACCTGTCTTGCAAAATGGTGGAAAAATAGTCATCTGCCCTTAATATGTTCCAGTGTCTCTGGACAATATTAAGTAGAGTTTCCGTGTTCCTGCCGTGAGTAGTGACCAGACGGATCACAGATTGTTGTTTGGACCCTTGTTCCTTGTATTTTAGTGTATCTGACCTGTCTAATGAAGAAACTGTGTTGCTAGCACTCAGGACATAACCCATTTGGTGCCCTCTGTCCCTAAATCTGTCAGTAAGGTCATCCCTATATTGTACATAACTATTGGGCTTGGAACAGATACGTTTCATTCTAAGAAAATGGGACTTAGGTATATTTCTGCAGATGTGATGCAGATGAAAGCTGGAGGCATGGAGCTGTTTTCTGAAGAAGTTAGCTGATACAAGCTAACGAAAAGCACTTAAAATACATTTTTTATCATATTTGTTACGCTGGTTCGGATTCTTGTTTCGCCAGTACTTGGTGTTATTTTCTAGTTAATTTGTTCATTTTCGGTATTTCCTATATACCTGTATATCTAGGGTGTGATCCACATTCCTAATAATCAGTACATCCAAAAAAATGATCCTGCAGGAATGGTAGCTGATAGTGAATTGAATACCCCATTTGTTTTCATTGAGATAGCCTACAAATTCCTTCAGGTAACCCTCATCTGATCTCCATACCATCCAACAATCATCCAAATACCTCCTCAAAATGTCAATTTCAGTTATGTAAATGTTGTGGAGATTGTCATAAATAATGAACTCCTCGACATAAGCCATGAATAAATCTGCTTAAATGGGGGCAAAAGAAGCCGCCATGGCTGTCCCCTTAGTTTGCCAAAAACATTTGTCATGGTAAAAAAAGACATTCTTAGTATGTGTTCAGCAAGCCCGATAATTAAAGTATTTATACCTGGAGGATAGAAATCTGACTTGTTCAACCAGTATTGTAGGGCATCCAAGCCCGTCCAATGTAGTATGTTTGTATATAATGCTGACACATCTAGAGTACAGAGTAACCAACCAGGTTCCAATTGTGTATCACCTATAATCTGGACAAACTCAGTGGTGTCATGAAGTCTGGAATGTACCCACTTGAGTAAGGGTTGTAACTTCAAAGTTAGATATTGTAATAGGGGTATCGGTGATGGAGCCCCTGGCCTATACAATGGGTCTACCTGGTGGGTGATGAAGATCTTTATGTATCTTAGGGAGGAAGTAGATATATTGATTTGTTGGATCTGGGACCATTAGTTGTTGTAAATCAAAGTCCGAAATAATACCCTCCTCCCTAGCCAGGGCCAAAAATTGATCAATTTCCTTCTTAAATTTGTAAGTAGGATCCAGGGGCATCTTCATATAGTAGAGTCTATCAACCAGTTGTCTCATAGCCTCCTCGATATATTGTTCCGTGTTCATGACAACCACTGCTCCCCCCTTATCTGCTAATAAAATTACACAGCTTGCCCTGATTTGCTGGCTTTGTTTGATTTCTACAAAAAGGTGCAGACATTTGAGTTTTACTTTTAGTCTTCAGGAAAAGTATAGTAATGCTAAACCTGTTATTCTAGTAACCATCTTACAATATAAATAAAAAAATAAGGATAATAGCTGTCCCTGATTTCCTAATTTTAGTCCATTGTCCACCGTTATTTTTTAGCTGTGTGTGTGTGTGTGTGTGTGTGTGTGTGTGTGTGTGTGTGTGTGTATTTGTGTGCCTGTGTGTGTGTGTGTGTGTGTGTGTGTGTGTGTGTGTGTGTGTGTGTGTGTGTGTTCATGGCATATCAGGTTGTGTTCAATAATTGGTAAGATCAGTGTGAGCTGCAGTGTTATTACCTTGATCTCCTTGAAGAGATATGCCATTTACATTTAGGACTGCTAACCCAGATGAGATGGTCATAACTGTGGAAGTGTGATCTATATTCATATGAAACTATGACTGCATTTTATATTAATATTTCCAGAAATAAACTGACCAAGAAAGAATTTACAAGGAATGTCATGATATCAAATAAAAGCTCACACAATAATGGAAAATCTGTAAATGATACCTATCACCAATTTGTAGATACTTGTACTTTATTTTCAGTATGAAAATTTGTATAAATACATTTCTACAAATACCGTGGGAACTTTCCAGTTATTTCAGGACACCATTTGACAGGCTTAATCACCACAGAGGTCAAGAATGACTTTTTATATAAGTGAGGCTGTGAGTAAGTGAGAAATCGTGGCTTTTGTTTTTATACCATATTATAAATATATACTATATTACTATTTCTGTTTACTTAATCAGTTCACACGATGATACTTTGTGGTGTCAGTTAAAAGATTAGATATTGCTTGAAAATGTGAAAGAATACTGGTATCTAACTATAACCACTTTGCATAAATGTGCACGTGTTTAGCAATAAATATGACATTTAGGAATATTTGTGTAAGTATCTCAAGCACTATCTGCATAGTAGCCTCATGGAGTAGCATTCCATAGACCATCTCAGCACACAGTCAGGAATGACTGCTGACCCAAATACAGCTGTCACTTATCAAAAAAAGGTGATTTTGTATGCCAAATTATAAAAATGTGCCATATGATTAATACCTGGTGTTTGTCTACTACTAATTGCAGATATTTATATTTCACTAGCTTATATGTTTATCTGTGTGCGTGTGTGTGTGTGTGTGTGTGTGTGTGTGTGTGTGTCTAGATATATGTATACACACACACACACACATATATATATATATATATATATATATATATATATATATATACATACACACACATTATTTTAGTTTACAGGGCTTGTCCAACTGAGTTAATTCAAAAACCCCTTCTCAGCAGAGTCCATGGAGAAAAAGTACAACATAGTAAAGATATTTTTAAACAGAAATCCAGTAATGTACATTAAAAGACAATCCCCCGGATTTACTAAACTTCTAAGCTAGTCCTGCACAGAAGTGACCATTTAGGAGCAGGATGGCAGCGCACCATGCATATTAATGATGCGCACTGCCTGGGCTCCTTGGCTTACACGGAGCGTGTAAGAGTGCAGGGGGTGTGTCTGAGAGCAGAGCTCTCAGAACAAACATGCCCCCACAATGTAGAACAGCAGAAAGGGGTAAGAAATGAGTGAGACTGCTCATAGGTGTCCATATATCCCCACCAACAGTTCCCCATGTGTACAACAGCAACAGTGCATATAAATAAAATGAAGAAACTTTTTTATTTTTTTTTTAAATCTGATTGAAGCTAACAGTAGGTGCACGGGTGTGCCCATCGCTTAGCTACAGTTAAAGCAGCTTAAAAGGCTAAAGAGGATAACAAGGAAGATATATGAAAATCAAGCAGCACAGCAATAGTGTAGTGGGCAGAGCATTTGACTTATGAGCAGGCATTCCCGGTTCGAGTCCCACTACAGCACAGTCTATTTTACATGGCAAAGCAAGTTATGACCGATATTTTTGTTGCATAACCCACTAAATAACATATGTTTATGAAATGGGTACTGCAGTAAATGCACATGTGAGGTGTCAGTGTTATAATGAGTAAGGCACTAGTAAGCGAGTCTAAGCACAAATAAGCAGTACTATGCATATTTAAGCACTAGTAACCGGCCTTGAGCCCGTTTGCGCAGTGGTAAGCAATGTCTACACTGGCTAAGCAATCCTGAAGCTAACTCTCTGTAAGCAGACGTAACGGTAGGTTGGCAGTGCTTACTGTCATGCAAACCCACTTACAACTGCTCAAAAGTGCCTTAATCACTCTGTATCCAATGGTCCTTGTTCTGCCCATCAACAAAATAAACAGCCATGGAGGTCTTGAACCCAGGACTCTATACACCGTAGTCCAAATTTTATCCACCAAGCCATCACAGAAGTACAGAAGAATGAGGTAGTAGTAAACATGTCCTCACCATAATATAACCAAACTGAACCTGTGAAAGGCATCAGCATACAGTCATATGTGCCATCACCCACTACATAACATAAATATGCGAAATGGAGTACAGCAGTAAGCCCAGAAGTGAGGTTTAATTGTAATAAAGTGTTGAAGTCCCCAATAAAACACAAGGACCCCGCAGAGTGCACATACACATCAATCAGGGATACCAGGCATACATATAAGGTGTAATGAATAATAACACAATGCCAAAATGGCATTATAATGAAAGTCTAATGCAGGCAATGCTAAGCATTGCACAGGCCAGCTTAGGAGGTGTGAGCAATGTATAGACCAGCCAACTCTTTGTGCCCAGTGGTATTCCCCTTTAAACAATGCCAACCTTAGGTAAGCAGGTTTGCCCATAGCTTAGAATTTTCAAAACAGGTCAGTCATGGAAACGTGTGGGAAATCAGCCCACAGCCACGGTTCGAATCCTGCAAGTTCTAGTATTCTGCATACAGAATCATACTTCTCAACTGTACAGATATGTCCAGAATGTCTACTAAAGTGGGATGATCCCAGATGTATAGGCAGCAAACAGGAAATACAACTGATTGACACACATCTATGACAACAAACCTGGCACACTAGCAACTCCCTAATACCTTATAGGTTCATAGGTTCATAGGTAGGTACTAGGCTATTGGCGCTAGGGCCTATATAAACCTAGCCAAATGGTACCCTGGCTTTTGCCACCCAATGAAATTATTTTCCTGTGCCCCTGTCAAGCAGAGCCACAGAAGTGATCCCCGGAGTGAATTTCCTATCTCCCATCCATTCATCAAGATTTTTCTTGAAGAGTGCTAATGAGGAGCTTTGTTTGATATAGATAGGTAGTTTGTTCCAGAGTATGGGAAGTCTCTGGGACAGAAATCTATCCCTCCAGCATGTTCTGTTTATTGTGGTGACAAGGTTTAGGTCCCTAGAGTGTGTAGCTCGGATGGATTGGGATTTCTTTATGTGGAGCATGTACAACAGCTCTGGGTTTGACATAGCTTTGTATGTTAGGCAAAGATCGCCTCTGAGTAGGCGATATACAATAGAGTAAAGCTGGAGTTTTTTGAGACGGTCTGCGTAGGGCATCTGTTTGAGGCTGGTAATCCTCTTTGTGAGGTATTTCTGTGGCCTTTTCAGTTTTTGTAGATGTCTTGTGAGGTACATACCAAAAGGGGCGTTGTACTCTATAATGGGTCTAATGAGTGATAAGTAGAGGGGTACAATGATCTCTTTTTTCCTGGATGAGAAACCTTTTGTGATGAAGTGTGTCACGTAGAAGGATTTTCTGACTACTGTGGCGATGTGATTATCAAAGGAGAGACTACTGTCCACCTGTGTCCCAAGGTCTCTTATCACACTTTCAGTGTTAAGTAGACTATTGCCTATGTGGTAGTTCATGGGTACAGAGTTTTTATCAAAAGGGATGACAATGCACTTTTTGGCATTGAGCTTGAGGCCATAGCTTTGACACCAGGCGTCTGTCTCAGTGAGGCCCTTTATTAGGATGTCCACATCATTAGGAGTTTTGATTATGGCTCCTAGTTTTCAGTCATCTGTGAACTTTGTTAGCCAAAGACCTCCTGTGTTAGCCTGTACTTCAGCGAAGTAGATACCAAACAGGAGAGGACCTAGGACTGAACCCTGTGGTACTCCACTTGTCACTGGTCTGAAGCTGGATTTAGAGTCTGCTACTTTCACAGTGTGGGTTCTGTCAGTGAGCCAGTTGGCAACCCATCTTGTGACATAGGGATTTATACCTAGTTTAGTGAGTTTGTCTATAATTCCAGAGTGAGGGATGGTGTTGAAAGCCTTGGCGAGATCTAGATAGGCTGTGTGTACCACCTTACCCTCATCTATGGCTTTGGTGACCTCTTCAAAGAAATCTTTAGGAGATATGATCTGCCTTTTACAAACCAGAACTGGGTAGGGTCCAGAGTTTGGAGATTTCCAATGTCATTGTTTATAAGTTCCATGATGATACGCTCCATAGCCTTGCAGACTAGGCTCATCAGGCTAATGGGGCAGTAGTTCTTGGGGTCCGTGGTGGCTCCCCCTTTGTGGAGAGGGATAACCGTTGCTGTGCACCATTCAGTGGACACAAAGCCTGAAGTGAGGCTATGATTTAACATGGTACTTTAGGTGGTGTGCCATTTTGTTCTGTAGTTCATGTAGAATGCAGCTTGGGATGTTGTCAGGTCCCATGGATGCTGTGTTCTTGCCTTTGGAGAGTGTATATTTTACCTGTGAAGCCGTGATTACAGGTACTTTGCATTCTTTCGGTATAGAGATGGGCCCTTTAGGGGATGAGAGAGGAGAAAAGTTAGCACTGAACCTATTTGCCAGGATGTTGGCAATATCAGTTGGTTCTGTATATTTAGTGCCATTGTGCTGTAACTCAGAGCAGATCTGAGTGTTGCCATTGAGGTTCTTGACATAGCTATAGAATGCTTTTTGGTTGTCTTTAGAATCAGTGGTGATTTTGTTTTCATAACTAGCTTTGGAGGATTTTATGAGGGATCTCAGCTTCTTACTGAGGCTGACCATGGAGTTCCTCCAATCATGGGATTTTACTCTTTTTTTGCAACAGTTTTTTTCTTCTGTTGTAGAGTTTGTTTATAGCAGGGGACCACCAGATTGGCTTCCTTTTTTTGGAGGATAGCATCTTGGTTTTGTTAGGGATTGCACGATCTATGCACTCATGAAAGTGCTTATAAAGTGCAATTGTATAGGATTCAGCAGTCATATCTCTATTGTCCGTCAGCATGGGTGTCGTGAAGTTTGCCTCTTCTGTCTTAAGAAGCGTGAAGTTGGCTTTGGAGACATTTTTTACGGTGGTTTCCCTAATAGGGGGTGGGGGTGGGATGTGGATGTCTAGGGTGATTTGCTTGTGGTCTGATCTGACCAACAAGGAATTGACCTCTGGTGTGGAACACCGGTTGCCCATGATGGTAATGACCAGGGTTAGGATATTGCTGCCTCTGGTGGGGGTGTGGATAATTTGATCCAAGGCATTGGAATTTATGAATTCCAGAAAACGTTGAGCACAAGAGTTGGTACATGAGTAGTTTTCCCAGTTAATGGTGGGGTAGTTGAAATCGGCCATTATTATAGGTTCATAGGTTCATAGGTTCATACTAGGCTATCTGCCTAAGGGCATTTATAAGCCTAGCCCAGAGTTTTGTGGCTTTTGCCACCCCTTTAGTTTGAAGAAAACTATGCCCATTATTTTGCTGTGCCTCTGTCAAGCAGTGACACTGAGGTAATCCCTGGGGTATATCTGCAATCTCCCATCCATTGGTCAAGATTTCTCTTGAACAAGGCCAGCGAGGTGCTCTGCCTCACATGTATCAGTATTTTGTTCCACAGCATAGGGAGTCTCTGGGTGATGAATCTGTCCCTCCAGCACGTCCTATTAATAACCGTGTCAAGGTTTAAGTCTCCCGCCCTTGTAGTTCTGAGGGATCTAGATTTTTTGAGGTGAAGCATGTTCATCAATTCTGGGTTGGACATGGCCTTGTATGTCAGGCACAGGTCACCTCTGAGCAAGCGGTAAGCAACTGAATAGAGCTGGAGTTCTTTCAGTCGGGCAGCATAAGACATATTTTTGAGACCCTTTATCCTTTTGGTGAGGAACTTTTGGGGCCTTTCCAGCTGCTGCAGGTGTCGGGTCAGATACATTCCAAATGGGGCATTGTACTCAATCATTGGTCTGATGAGTGATGAGTACAGGGGGACGATGACCTCCCTTGATCTAGATGTGAATCCCTTCATGATCAGGTGGGCAATGTAGAAGGTCTTCCTAACTACTTTAGCAACGTGAGTGTCAAACGAAAGGTTACTGTCAACCTGGGTCCCCAGATCCCTGATAACCTCTTCTGTGCTCAGTGGATTGCCACCTATATGGTAGCTAGGGGTAACCTTGTTTTTCCCGAAGGGTATGACTATGCATTTCTTGGCGTTTAACTTTAGGCCATGGCTCTGGCACCAGTTATCCATTTCTGTGAGACCCTTCTGAAGGATATCTGTGTCAGATGTGTTCTCGACTATGGCACCCAGTTTGCAGTCATCTGCAAACTTTGTCAGCCATAACCCTCCTGTGTTTGCTTGTACTTCTGAAAAGTAGATGCCAAACAAGAGTGGGCCCAGGACTGAGCCCTGTGGGACACCACTTGTGACAGGCTTTGAGTCTGACATGGCGCCAGCAACTCTGACCCTGTGGGTTCTGTCACTTAGCCAGTTTGCAACCCATCTTGTGATGTATGGGTTTACATTTAAGCTGATGAGTTTTTCAATGATACCTGAGTGGGGTATTGTGTCGAAAGCCTTTGCCAGGTCAAGGTAGGCTGTATGGACTGCCTTTCCCTCATCAATGGCCTTGGTGACTGTTTCAAAAAAGTCAACCAAGTTTAAAAGGCATGATCTGCCTTTGACAAAGCCAAACTGGGTTGGATCCAAAGTCTGCAAGTTCCCTATGTCTTTATTTATGAGTTCCATTATGATCCTCTCCATAGCTTTGCAGATCAGGCTTGTCAAGCTGATGGGACGGTAATTTCTAGGGTCGGTGGAGGCACCGCCTTTGTGAAGTGGGACCACAGTTGCCGTGCGCCACTCCTTGGGTACGTATCCTGAGGTGAGGCTAAGATTAAACAGCTGTCCTAACTGCGGGTTTAATTCCTCATTGAGTTTGTGGAGCACACAGCCAGGGACTCCATCCGGTCCCATGGATGCTGTGTTTTTCGCCTTGGAGAGAGCAGTTCTCACCTGGGCGTTAGAGATGTTTGGGGGGCTACAATCCTCTGGTATAGATATCTCTCCTTTTGGGGGGGGGAGAAGTTTGCACTGAACCTGTCAACCAGTATGTTGGCAATTTCTGTAGGTTCAGTGATTTTTACATCATTTTGAACTAATTCTGAGCATATCTGGGAGTTTCCTCCCAGGTTTCTAACATAGCTAAAGAAGGCCTTATGATTGTCTTTTGAGTCCTTAGCGATTTTTCTCTCAAAATTTGCCTTGGATGATTTTATGAGAGCTCTTAGCTTTTTACTTATAATGATCAAAGGTGTCTTACCTTTTAAGGATTTTGCTCTATCTTGTAGTAGCTTCCTCCTTTTGTTGTAGAGCTTGTTTATGGCAGGGGTCCACCAGACTGGACGCTTGCCTTTGGTACAAAGAATCTTTGTTTTGTTTGGGATTGCCTGATCCATGCAGTCCTGTAGGTGCTGGTAGAAGGCATTTGTAAGTGATTCAGCGGCTTGAGTAATGTTTTCCGCCGGCTCGGGGGCATTAAAAGAGACCACACTAGTCTTTAGAAGTGTGAAGTCGGCTTTTGAGAAGTTCTTCACTGTGGTCTTTTTTATCTCAGGTGGGGGCGGGATGAGGACCTCCAGTGAGATTAGTTTATGATCTGATCTCACCAGTGAGGGGTATACTTCCGGTGATGAACATTGTGATCCCATGTTCGTGATGATGAGATCAAGTATGTTTTCACCTCTTGTGGGGATGGTGACTAGTTGTTCCATGGCATTTGAGTTTATGAACTCTAGGAACCTTTGGGCTAGAGTGTTTGGGCTTGAGTAGTGATCCCAGTCTATATTAGGGTAGTTGAAGTCACCTAGTATGATGGTGCTTGGAGATACATTTATCCCCTCCAGTGTTTTCAGGAAAGCTATGTGAGGTTCCTGAGTTTGAGAGGGTGGCCTGTAACATGCTACAAATTGCAGAGCAGTCTTGCCTATGGTTAATTGCACCTGGATGGTCTCCGATGCATCGTGCGTTGCCACCAACCTTGAGGTTTGGGTGTCCTTGATGAATATGGACACCCCTCCTCCTTTCTTGGTGTTGTCCGGATTTTGGGGCCGGAACGCATGATATGAGGTAAAACCTGATAGTGCTGGGGTGCTCTCAGGAGCCTTGAACCAGGTTTCAGTCACAGCACAGACATCAATGTTCTCCATACTGAGAAGGGCCTCGAGTGCGTGCATCTTGAGGTTGAGACTTCTGGCATTGAGCAGCATTACCCTTAGTTTTTTCCTTTTTTGTGTTCTAGGGTGGTAGGTTTAGAATTTGAGCCTTGCCTAAAAAAGGCACTATGGGGGTGGCAAGAGCCTTTGCCAATATCCGGAAGCCCAGGGGTGATTGGTGCAAGCCATCCCTTGCGAAGCAGTGTGGCTTGTCCAGCATGTCATCCCAGGCAGACAGACATTGGATCCCCTTTGAATGACACCAGAGTTTAAGCCAATTATTAAAGCTGATCATCTTATCTCTGTATTGTGGCATCATTCTTGGTGAAGGTAGGATACTGCTCAAGGTCAGGGTCATACCTGCCTGGGCTACATAATCAGAGAGCTCCTCAATGTCTCTTTTCATGTAGTCCAAGGAGGTACGTCTCAGGTCGTTTACACCAGCGTGGACAATGACTGAGTCATACTTGTACCTGCTGTTGAGAGACCTGAGTGCTTGCGTTATGTGGCGGATTCTAGCGCCCAACAGGCAGCTTACTGTGACCTTCTCCTTACTCAATCTGGTGTGTCTGACTATGGAATCACCAATGATGAGTGTGTCTGGCATTGTGTTTGGCCTTAAGGGCTGTGACTGTTTGGCACACTGACTGTATGGTCTATGTGTTGCATGTGTTGTGTCCTGAGGTGGTAGTTGTTTGGGTGTCTGCTTTGGTGGCCTCTGCTGTTTTGGTAGGTTTTTGATCAGAGCCTCCGAGTATGTCTTTGTGTGTTTATGTGTATGATTTGAGGTTGTGATAGTACTATGTGAGACTGGGTATGTGGTGTGTGTGGTTACCTTCTCCTCCTGTCTGGTCTTGCCAGTCCTATGTTGAGAGAGCTCAGCCTCCAGTTTTGCTGTATAGTTGCATCTCTCGCATGTATTTGTGTTTTGTGGGAGAAGGAGAGGGTTGTCTGTGTACATTAGGGTGTTAGGTTGTACCCTAATATTTTCCAGTGTATCAAGATATGAAGAGTGTGAATCCTGGGGCATGGTGGGAGATCTGTAGCAAGCTACAATTTGCATTGCAGTCTTTCCTAGAGTTAGTTGCACTTGGATAATCTCAGATACATTATGTTGAGCAACTAGCTTGGAGGTGTGGATATCCTTAATGAATATGGACATGCCTCTACCTTTAGTGCTTCGGTCCAGGTTAGGTGGCCGAAAGTTGTGGCATGAATTATAGCCTGGTAATGCAGGGATGCTCTCTGGAGCCTTGAACCAGGTCTCTGTCACTGCACAGATGTCGATGTTCTCCATTTTAAGGAGTGCCTTGAGTGAGTGCATTTTGAGGTTTAGACTTCTAGCATTAAGCAGCATTACCCCCAGATTTTGCTTGCTTGTACCTGTTACTGTGGTGAATTTGTCATTTGAATCTTGCCTAAAAAAGGCACTATAGGGGCAGCAAGAGCCTTAGCAAGTATCCAGAATCCCAACAGCGACAGGTGCAGGCAATCTCTGGCAAAGCATCGTGGTTTGTCGATCATGTCATCTCAGGCAGACAGATACTGGATCCCCTTAGAATGACACCAGAAGCTTAGCCAATTGTTGAAGTCAATCATTATGTCCTTGTACTGTGGTATCATTCTGGGTGATGGCAGGATGCTACTCAGGGCTAGGGTCATACGTGCCTGGGCTACAAGATCAGAAAGCTCCTCCATGTCTCTTTTCATGTAGTCCAGGGAGGTACGTCTCAGGTCATTCACACCAACATGGACAATGACAGAATCCGGGCATATGTGTACAAACAGTTAGTCAGTGTTAACAAACATTCCCTCCACAGGTATACCAGGTAAGAGGTGTATACTGCAGGTAAAACCAGTTCATGTGTAATGATGACGACAGCCATACCACTGTCCAAAATAAGGCTATAGGGTAGTGTAGTAAGACTTGTAAGGCACAGATAACAGCACTGACTGGGAAAGTAATGTGGACTACAGGAATATAGTACTTGTTAATTGACATCCGCCCAACCTTTTCTCCAACAATAATCAACATACCCACCCCAACTGGTATGTACTGACTCTGATAATGTCCAATTGTTTGATAAATATTTAATGGTTCGCATGCATGTGCCACACTGAATTATTCCAACATTGTTGGCATGGTGCCATTAGTGTACCTGCATGCTGTTCTTATTACCACTGTGGTTCCATATATGCATGTGTTTTGTTTGCTATGCAACTGTTCCGTATCTGCTGTCTGGGTTAATGGGAATATTTATGCATGCTGTTATACCTAACCCTGGAATGTGTTGACTATTACTAACCCATATATGATGATGAAATCTAAACACTATAGCATGCTTGGGAAGGCCGGTCCCAGTGGACCCAACTGTCCCACCTCAGCTGGCCGAGGCTACGGGCACCAGCATGTCTGGGACCCAGCCGCAGACCTTCCTGTCCATTGGTCCTGCACCTCCTTTGGGTGGAACCGCTTCAGGGGATGGGCTCACCCCCCCAGGAGTGGGCGCAGACCAGCACCTGTCACCTGTTACCAGGTAGGGGTTGTGGTGCGTAAAGTGATCAACGAGCAGTTCAGTGATCTTCTACGCCAGCTCAAAGGCCACATGTTGTGATTAGAGAGTCAGCCTGGCTCTGTGACTCAGCCCCCAGCACAGCCACCTTCGGGGCTGTGAAGGTGCAGTGGTGACTGCCCATAGGTGGAGGCCTCAGTCCCACTGTTACCACTAGGGGGCTTGTGGTCTTCTGATATCCCAACACCCCTTCCCATCAAGGTGTTTACCCCCATATGTGCCATATACTGCCACTGTATGCATCTTGTGTGTCTTGTCTGTTAACCTACCCAACCTACCTCCCCAAATATACCTACTACCCCTCCCCAACATCCCACTCTCACCTGAGAAAAAGAAAAAAAGGGCAATCTGTTCCCACAAAAAAATCTTGCTGCATAAATAACTGTCCATTTCGCACACCTGTCCACTGGACACATGTAATCATGTCTAATTGGCATCACAACTTATTATTGTTGTCCTCACCCCTCTCCCAGGGGTTTGAGTGTCCCAGTCTACCTCCAAATTCAGTGTATATATGCAGCTGTTGCTGTAGAAGAAATGCGCAGCTATGGACATACACTCTTCCTGCACATCCCTAGCTATTTTCCCTACTGTCTTGCCCACTTTGTGCCCATTTTTCACCACTTTCCTATCAACCCTTTTTTCTTTTCTTTTAAAGAAATTAGCATGGGGTGAAGCTGGAGTAAGCCCTTTTAAGCAGCGGTAAGCGGGTCTAAGCCTGTTTGCATGGAGGTAAGCAATGCCTACACTGGTTAAGCAATTTCGAAGCTGAGTATAAGAAACTGTAACCGGAAGTAAGCAGCACTTATCATAGTGCAAACACACGCAAACCCAGTTACAACTTCTTTAAAGTGCCTTAATCACTCTGTATCCAATGGCCATTGTTCTGCCCAGCAATAAAATAAACAGCCTCTGCAAGGTTCAAACTGAGGATGCTGCACATCATAGACAAAGTGATTTACCCCTACGTCATGCCAGTATACATAACCCTGATGATTTCAGAAACATATCATCCAGCGCAGTCATTAAACAGTACAGAGAATGTAGTCCAACATTTAGATGTATGTGTTTGTGTAAATATATTAATATCTAAACAGATACAACATATCTATATATGTAGATATATATATATATATATATATATATATATATATATATATATATATATATATATATATATACATAGACATATATATGAATATATATATGAACATATCTTCATGCGGATGCTTACAGCAACACATAAATATGTCTACACCTATATGTCTACATATACACAGCAAGTTACATATATGTAAGCAGATATATATCTATGTAGGTATATATGGACATAGATATATATATGTAAGCAGATATATATATATATATATATATATATATATATATATATATATATATATATTTATATCCATATAGGTATATATGAACATACATGTGTAGATATCAATGGGAGATTAACTAAATCATAAATGTCCACATGCACCATTAATGGGGTTGAGAGGCCCCAAACAATATACGTCTTCTACGAATAGGTATACCCACCCCCCCACAGCCAAACACGTCCACCCTGCAATACACTACCATGTGTTGCAGATCCCATAACAAAGTCCTGACATGACATGGGCACAAGATTTTAAACAGTACTACATCCCACCTGTATGATGTCAGGCTGGTAATGGCGACATATCATTCAGTACAGTCTTGTTCCCACAGGAAATGTAAAATGCAGACACTATCAACATCCCCAGGATACATGTACACAGACACATATATGCAGATACAGATGTACACACACACACACACACACACACACACACACACACATATATATATATATATATATATATATATATATATATATATATATATATGTGACTATACCTACACATGCAGAGATATGTACAGTAAGAGACTCATGTAGTAGGCGCACACAATATGGAACAGCCACTATGCCTACCGTCAACACTGTAACAACTGGACACTTGATGAGCCACCCATACAAATGATATTTGTTGCCTGCAACATATACCCACAGATAGGTCATAGGATAAAACACCACAAACAGGTTTGCTGAAATGGAATACCTTAAATTGTGTACTATTACAGATGTATATGCCATGTCATACAGCTGTTCAGGCACTGACATCCATATAAACAGAGTAATGCAACTGTGAAATAGGTATACTAATACAGTAGTCTGGAAAGGTCCACAACTGTTGCTGTCCAGGACAAGCCCTTCAAATCGTACAATAGTAAAGACAGACTGGGCCACAGGATACCACAGAATCAGCAGTAAGTGATGCAGGTGTATAGTTCAGCAGCCTCTGTCTACACTCTGTACACAATCACAAGGTGGTACAGATGTCAGTTAGTCAAATGGGATGTAACTGTTACATAACAAGCCATAACTGACACCATCACAGGCACACTGGCAAACAGAACAGTCTGTATGGTTGGAGGCAGTAGGCCTGCAGTAACCCATGTTATGTAAGTAATGTCAAGATAGATTAAATGTATGGTACTGTACATACAGAAACCTTAAGGCAGCTCACCCTTGATATCCCCACATTTTGTAACAGCCTAGGTTATGTATGGTGCATCCCCTCAGACGCAATAATACAGGGCCATATACCACTGTTGCATACAATGGCCTCTGTAGTGCATATGGGCACACATGTATTGTGTAGGTGAAGCTCACACATATATGGCCCCAGCCCCACTGTATGTGTGGGGGATACAACAGCATTGGACTGCTGGCATGAATGGCAGCGTGGTATATGTATATGTGCATATGTATCACTATCTGTATATATGTAGACATATAATGCTCTGTATATGTATATATCTGGGTGTGTATATGCATATCTTTGTACATATACACACCCATCTATATATGCTGATATGTTTATGTGTAATTATCTATATAGATATCTGGATGATCATATGTACATATATATTCACCATATGTCCTGAACATGGGTTGTAGCCCTACCTCAGCCCCTATAGTCCCAACTCCATTGTGCAAGGGGATGTCAGGTATGTATAGCAGGCATATTAGTAGACTATTGCTATTGTAATAGGGATTGTCTTCACAGACATTTTGTGTGTGGGAGGTCACATCTGCTTTTCACATGTGCGCCACTGGCTGCTGACAGACACCCTAAGGACATTATCTTACAGTACCGCTGCATGTAATGCTCCTGTGGACTACAGCAGAGATATTGACCAATAGATGTGGACATTCTGACACACTCTGTACAGTCCAGAGGTATACACAGAACCTCTTAGTGCAGAACATGTGGACCAAGCCTGACAATTTGGATGTTAACAGCCATATAGATGGGCATAACACATAATGATTGGTATACATTCTCCCCATAGGTTATGCATTCACACACCCATGTCTATCCTGACACATACTAACTTCTGGTACAGAGGTGCCATGGCCATATACTACCCACTAGATATTGACATACATCTGTACAGCATCCCGCCGCTCCTTTTGGCATACATGACTGTTAAGGGAGGCCTGGCAGAAGTACATATGGCAAGTATCTGCACATGACATCTCACTGGGTAAGCACACTAAGCTGCTAGGCATGTAACAAAGCACTGTTCAGGCTACAAGCAGACTGGCTCAACACTGGCCTACATCTCCTATGGGGGAATGCACATGAACCTGCATATATAGCAGGCTCTACAGGCATGTCACAACGCAGGGTAAGATACACCTGTGTGGAAATGTATCACCACAACCAATGTGGCCACAGCCACGTATGGTAAGCTAGCATAATATTACAGTATATGGACTATCTCTTCAACACCATCCTCATATGTGCCACTCTCACATTAACCCTACATATACTGGTCACCTGTCTGTGGTATCGGACATGTGTGTGTATGGCCCTACAAACATGTAAGCCAATACTGTAACATACAGTGGAGCAGCATGTAACATCAGATTGGATGGGACCTAGAACGATGATATCTACCACAGTCTGTACACCGGCCAAGGTACATATTGACAATACACACACTGTCGACATACATAAGTTCATAGGTTGGTACTAGCCTATTGACCCTAGAGCCTATACAAGCCTAGCCATAACAATGCCCTGGATATTTCTTCCCACAATATTTACTTCTTTTGACCCCTGTCTAGCAGGGCAACTGACATGATCCCTGGGGTGAATTTCCTATCTCCCATCCAATCATCAAGATTCCTTTTGAAGAGGGACAATGAGGTGCTCTGCTTGACATGTATGGGCTGTCTATTCCAGAGAATGGGAAATCTCTGGGTCAGGAACCTATCCCTCCAGCATGATTTGTTCATTTTGATGACAAGGTTTAGATCCCTGGAGCGTGTGGCTCTGAAGGATTAGGATTTCTTTAAGTGGAGCATGTCCAACAGCTCAGGGTTTGACATGGCCTTGTATGTTAAGCAGAGATCACCTCTGAGTAGACGATATGCCACAGAGTATAGCTGGAGTTTTTTTTAGACAGTCAGCATATGTCACCTGCTTTAGGCCTGTGATTCTTTTATTGAGATATTTTTGTGGCCTTTCTAGCTGTTGCAGATGTCTTGTAAGGTACATACCAAATAGGGCATTATACTCTATAATGGGTCTAATGAAGGATGCGTACAGTGGGACAATGACCTCCTGTTTTCTGTATGAAAAGCCCTTAGTGATGAGGTGTGCCACATAGAAGGATTTCCTGACTGTTTTGGGGATGTGGTTATTGAAAGTGAGACCACTGTCCACCTGTGTCCCTAAGTCTTTCATCACACTTTTGATGTTTAGTGTCCTGTCTCCTATGTGGTAATTCATGGGGACATGTTTTTTTCCAAAGGGGATAACTATACATTTCTTGGCATTAGGCTTGAGCCCATGGCTCTGGCACCAGGCATCTGTTTCTGTAAGGCCCTTTTGAAGAATATCCACATCATTTGAGGATTCAATAATGGCTCCCAGTTTGTAGTCATCTGCAAACATTGTTAGCTAGAGTCCCTTAGTGTTGGCCTGTACTTCAGAGAAGTAGATGCCAAACAAGAGTGGTCCCAGGACTGAACCCTGAGGTACTCCACTTGTCACTTGTCTGGAGCTGGATTTGGAGTTGGCTACTTTTACATTCTGGGTTCTGTCAGTAAGCCAGTTGGCAACCCATCAAGTGACGTAGGGATTTATGCCCAGCTTAGTAAGTTTATCTATGATTCCAGAGTAGGGGATGGTGTCAAAGGTCTTGGCAAGGTCCAGATAGGTTGTGTGGACTGCCTTACCCTTGTCCATAGCTCTGGAGACTGATTTGAAGAAGTCAATCAGATTCAGGAGACAAGATCGGCCCTTCACAAACCCACACTGGGTGGGGTCCAGTGTTTGAAGGTTGCCAATGTCTTTGTTTATAAGTTCCATGATAATGCATTTGTCAAAGGAAAAATATACTTTAAAAATGATCAAAACATGGTAGGTTCAGGTTAAGGCACTTTAATCTTGTAGCAAGGAGACAAAAACGTGCTATTACAGAGTTTGTCTAACTAGAAACAGGAAATACTTTCATTTTTATACATTCTCTAACTAGACATGGCCTACCAAACTGACGTAACAGATTACCAGCTTTTTCATCATCATCTGTTGACCATCATTCCCATGAATTTCTGCTGATTTATCAATTTTTGTGAGAAACTTCCTGAGGAAAACAACATGGCCTTGATTACTTCCAGTTAGATACATGTTATGTTACCATTCAAGGTACTATGGCTAATTCAAGCACAATGCTAACAGTTAATTTCTCTAATAATCCTTTGTCTACTTTATCTCTAAGCTTCTGCAGCTGCACATGTTCTCATGCTTCGAACAGAGCTGATTGTTTAAAATCATTACATTTACAGAATATAGTATTGTTCATTCATTCGTTCCTGACCTAGCAGATAAGCACCTGCTTCTCAAGTACATTTCCAAAAGGCATAAACATGAATATTGCTGTGCTAGCAATTACTAGGTCAGAGGGCATCTTGCAAGTTTCAGAAAGCATACTGCAGTTTTCAAAAAGCATCTTTTTCAGTCTCATATGAAACTCAATTTATATATAACACAGTGCATGTAAAATAGAATGAAAAACATATTAATTCTTCTGATTATTAATTAGCATTAAGCATGCACACATTAATACATATTTTTCTAACAATTCCCTCCTGTTAATACTTTTTAATTCTATTTTCAAAAAAGAATAAACAGTTTGCTTCTTTTCCTAACCTCTTCCAATCAGGATTTGCAGTTAAGAAAGTCATTCAGTTTAAACTTTTATGAAAGTGTTTCACATTTTAGCAGCTCTTCAAATTCAGTACTTTGATACATAGTCTCAGATACTGATATATCTATGAATTCTTTAATTAATTTCTTCATGCAGGGGATTCCACAACAAACACAAACTCCTATTAGGAGTAATCCTACCCCAAAGGCAATCAATATATTCATTAGGATAGAACCCCACCCCCCAAATACATTCTGGAAAAAGCCTGTCAGAGGGTTTGGGCCTGGTTTGGTCATGACTGACACTTGCTGAATCACCTCGAGATGATCGTTAATCTCATGCTGATGATCATGAATAAACGCACAGCATTCTTCTTTGATTAAAGCACACGTCCCACCCCTGGCCGCTAGGGTGAAGTCAAGAGCCATTCGGTTTTGGAGTACTACAGTTCTCATGGCATTCAGTTCATCAGTTATCAGTTCAAGAGCAGAAAAAGTTGCATTACTCATTACTTCAAGAAGTTTAGACAGTTTTCGCTGCTCCCATATCAATTTAACTGCACCATATGCAGGTAATATACCTGCCCATGATATGACAGCATCACTCAAGTCCATGTGCACAAGTTTGGTTCCCACATTATGATGGTCTTTCCAGCCTGCTTCGATCTGTCCCACTGGATTCTGAGGTTTCTTAACCATCTTTTTGGTTACATCTTGGGTATTTCGAATACTTCCCTGAGTCAAAACTGCAGTGTGTTGTATGGCCGGGACCAGGTATCCCAAAAAACAACTGCCAGACCAATTCTCAGGTAACCAATTATATGCTTTTTTACCACACACAAAATAACAGTCCTCTACTTTAGTTGTTACTTTGTTACGAAATGACTGCCCTGCATGAAACATTTTCCTATCTATTACAGATAACTGTTTAAAAAGTACAGGATTATGTTGTACCTGATCAAGAGTCTTATGCATAGATTTAAGAAATGAGTTATAATCTGTACTACAAGATCCACCTAAATCATTTGCTTTTGTATAACATTTATACTGTACGGTGACATTACACTTGCTCCATCCCACTTGGATGGTATCATTTTTGTAAAAACATACAATTTCTTTTTTGTGTTACAGGCAAATACAGTGCTACCTTATCATGTGCTTTAATAGCAGCTGTGTCAAAAAACAGATTTTCCCAGGTCTCATTGACCCCTAGGGGGATAGCAGCCATCAATAAACCCCCGTATGCTGTTGGTATGGCTGTGCAGACCCAGCAGTTCGAAACATTAAAAGTCTCAGCATACACACATGTAATTGCCTGATAAGTGTTAAAGTTCGGATGCCAGTCTATGTTTGGTTCATTACGTTTAATCAGTTCAACTTTTTTGGCAGGAAAAAGGAGTGGCCACAACAAAAAGAACAATGTGGTTAGCATAGCTATCAAAATGATCATACAAGTTTTCTGAGGTTGCTCAATGTCTCTATTCACTCTGTACCTAGCCATTATGTTCTTGTTCTACAACAGTAACAAAGCTTTTGTCCAATTCAAAGTTCTTAACCAGTTTACAGTGCATCAAATGAATCCAGGAAGCTCGCTCTGTGATCTTGACTGCAGTGGGTGTCGACAGTAGTACCTGGTACGGTCCTTCCCACTTCGGAGAACTCCAGTTCTTTTTCTTCACAATCTTCACCCACACCCAGGTTCCTGGGGCTACTGGTGCTCCCGATTTCATTTGCTCTTTATCTGAAACAGAATTTAACTGCAAAAGTTTGTTATTCAAAAATCGTCTCATATACCCTGCAAGTGAACTGTCAGCCTCCTGCTCTGCAGACATGAGAGGTTTCCACTGAGGTGTATAATATGCCCTCCCAAACAAAGTTTCAAAAGGAGTTAATCCCTTTGCATTTGGAACAGTTCTCATGCTCAACAGTGCTAGAGGCAAACAATGCACCCAGTTCTTTTGTGTCTCACTCATCAACTTCCTAAGCTTATTCTTCAACACCCCATTATGCCTCTCAACTAATCCTGCAGATTGGGGGTGGTAAGTGAAGTGATTTTTTAATGATATTCCGAAATAACGACTAAGTTGTTGCACTGTTTGGTTCACAAAATGTGTACCGTTATCACTATAAATCTTTTCCGGTATGCCAAATCTGGGTATAATTTCTTTAACAAGGACCTTTGCAACAGTAGCTGCATCTGGATTTTTAGTTGGAAAAGCTTCCACTCATTTGGAAAAAATATCTATAATGATAAGGCAATACTTTTTATTCTCACATTTATTCAATTCTATGAAATCCATACAAATAGTATGAAATGGATATGGTGGTGTAGGGAAACTCCCTTGCTTAGGCTTCAATGCCCCTTGTGCATGATGCTTGTTACAAACATGGCATGCTGCACAAAAAAATTTTTGTGTAGTTTGTAAATCGATACGATGTAAACACTCGATTCACTAACTGTACCATCCCCCCTGTTGAGACATGGCTCTGCCCATGGCTCAGCAAAGCTGCATATCTAAACAAGTTAGATGGCAAAATTGGATTCTTTTCCTTGGAGATGTACAGTCCCTTTTCAAGGATTGCTCCTCGTTTTATCCACTTCTGTTTTTCTACATTTGTAGTAAGTGTCTGCATTGTTTTTAACATTTCTAAATCTAAAATCTCAGAGGGTTGTAATTCCTCACTCAAAAGAAAAACTTCTAAGGCTGAAGCTGCCTGTTTTGCAGCTGTATCAGCCCGCGCATTACCTTTCGAAATTCTATCCTGTTGCTTGGTATGAGCTACGCATTTGCAAATAGCTACTTTTTGAGGTAACTGAATAGAATCTAATAAATCTAAAATAAATTGCGCATGATTAATTGGTTTACCAGTAGATGTTATCATTCCTCTATTTTTCCACTGCTGTGCAAAAACATGTACAGTAGAAAAAGCTTACTGTCAGTATAAATATTCACTTTCTTACCTTTTGCTAAGGTACATGCCCTTGTCAAGGCAATCAACTCTGCTGCTTGTGCAGATAAATTGTGTGGTAAAGATTTTGCTTCTAAAGTTTCAGTATCAGAAACGACTGCGTACCCCAGTAGGATCTGTCCTGTAGAACCCCTCCTGCATGAGCCGTCTACATAGTATGTCACCTCGGCATCATCCAAGGGAACATCTGTAAGGTCTTGTCTAGGTAATGTCTTTTGCTCAATCTCCTGCAGGCAGCAGTGTGGTTTGCCATATGTAGGGGTTGGGAGCAAGGTTGACGGATTCAAAGTTGTGCATCGTTCAATTGTCATATGAGGTTGGTTCAACAGTATAGTCATACAGGAAAGATGTCTAGCAGGAGAAAGATATGCTACTTTTTCTTGCAGTAAAATGATTGCGACTGCATGAGGTACTCTCAATGTGAGAGGGTGGAATAACACTTCTGAGGCCGAAGCCTGCACCGCCATTGCAGCTGCAACTACTGCTTGTACACAGTGGGGCAGGGACCGTGCCACTGGGTCTAACTGTGATGAATAGTAAGCTATGGGGCGTTGCTTGTCCCCATGTTGCTGTGTCAACACTGATGTCATATAACCTTGCTTACAGTCTACAGTTTGGAAAAATTGTTTATGTTAGTTCGGTAACCCTATAACTAAGGATGATGCTATCAGTTGTTTCAGCTTGCAGAAAGCTGCTTCTGCTTCTGGTGTCCATTGTAATAAATCCTGTGCTGCCATCGGCTTTTTGAATATCAAATTAGCCAGTGGAGCAGATTCCAAAGCATAATTTGGTATCCAACTCCGACAAAAGTTAGTAGTTCCCAGGAAGGACATCATTTCCTTCTTGGTGGATGGTCTAGGTGCTTGTAATATTGCTGTTTTTCTATCCTCATCTAATATTCTACCTTCTTTGGATATTACATATCCCAAGTACTTAACTTGTTTTCTCCAGAGTTGTAGTTTGTTCTTGTTTACTTTGTGTCCTTGAGTAGCTAAAAACTGTAATAATGCTATGGTGTCCTCTTTACATTCTTGCTGGGTGGGGACTGCCAGCAGAATGTCGTCTACATAAAGTAAAATCTGACTACCTTTCGGTGGGATAAATCCCGCCAGGTTGCTTGCCATTTCTTGTGCAAATATTGTTGGACTTTCACAATATCCCTGTGGTAATCTCGTATATGTATACCGTTTCCCCTGAAATGTAAATGCAAACCAATGTTGGCTGTCGGGATGTATCGGTATTGTGAAAAATGCATTACTAATATCTACCACAGAAAAATACTTTTGCTGAGGCTTTAAATCATTCAATAGAGTGTGTGGATCTGGCACCGTTGGTGCCCTAGGTATAACTGCATTATTTACAGCTTGTAAATCTTGGACCATACGCCATTCCCCATTTGCTTTCCTGACAGGAAATAAGGGTGTATTACATGGTGAATCGGGAGATTCTATTAAGACTCCTTCCTTAAGTAAGGCTGCTATTATAGGTTTGATCCCTATCTCTGCATCTTTTCTCAAGGGATACTGTCTTCTCTGAGGTCTAAATGCTGACTTTGGCGTAATAGTAACTGGTCCTTCTGTTTGTATAAGCCCTACATCTGATTTCCCTGTTGACCAGAGAGTCTCTGGTATGTTTCGCAAGGCTTTTTCCTCTTCTTCCAATAACAGTAATACTCAGCTATTCTCACTAGCTTGTGAGTGCACAGCTGGGTGTGTCTGTGTTATCCAATTTAATTTCTGCTTCTGCACTCCTTGTTCGGAGAGTTCTAATTCTGTCTGTTTTTCCCACCTTGTGACTTTTTCTCCTAAGTCTGCCCATTTCAAACTTTTATTCTTAGTTAAGCTAACATGTGGCAATCGGTTAGATTTGTAAAGTGCTAAATATTCCTGGGGCAATGAACAGCTTACTACACTGTCTCCTTCTGTGTCCCAGTACAAGTTTCATAACACTAGTCTGTTTGCATGGTTCTGAAACAATTCCTGCTCATATTCTTTATCAGGTCCTGGTCTACTACAGTAATACAGAGTACAATGCAACAAATGCTGTTTGTCAATGTTGAGGGAGGGGGATTTACTGATGGCTACATTCATCAGTTCTTCGGTTACTGCCCCTGGACCAGTCGTAACCAAGTCCTGGCTGTACCAATAATATGTCTCACCCTCCGGTCGCACTGCAAAAGTATCCATTTGTCACTGTGCTTCCATACCCTGCATGGTTGGAACTACTGCTATGCCAAATATCTGCATTAAGTCTCCACCCAAAAGGTTTAATGGGCATTTTGCAGAAACTACAATTTTACTTTTCTGGGTCATTCCTGAAACGGGGTCTGTTATTGCTATGTCATGGGAGAGTGGCTCCCGATACAGCTGTCCATTAGCTGCCTTCACTAGTATATAATCTGGTGATTCTGAATCTTCCAGTAATTTGGAAGGATGTATGAGGGTCCGTGAAGCCCCTAAGTCACACAAAAATTCTACTTCCCTCCCCTCTACCAGAAGCGTCACTTCCGGTTTTGTATCTGCTAAGTAAAGCTTTAGGCTCAATAAAGCTAAGTTCAAAATTTCATTTTCCTCAATGTCTACAAATTCATGTACATCCTCTACCCCTTCTGTTACATCCTCTACCCTTGCTATCACATTTGCACTTCTCTTTTCCCATTTATTCTCATTCAGTGATTTCTGACTATCATATAGTCATTCCTCATCCTCCTTATTTTCTGTAGTCACCTTTTTATTTAGCCTGCAATCCCTTGCTAAATGTCCTTTTTTCCCGCATTTAAAACATTCACCTATTTTCTTTCTTTCTTCAAAATCTTCTGATCGCTTGTCAGATTGTTTATTTCCCTGGGTATTTTTATTTCCCTGGGTATTTTTCTTACCTTTTCTCCCAGTTTGTACTACAAATACTTCTGACCCATCTTCTGCTGAAAATACTTGAGTTTTCTTTTTCTTTTTACTATTAAAATGTCTCTCTGCATGTCTTGCATATTCAAGTAATGGCTGCAATCTACTCGTACGATGATCTAACATGTGCTTCGTAATAAAGCTGCTAATGGGAGTTATACTACCTTTCAAGAATGCATTCTTTAGCTGTTGCTCATATGGAGAATCTTGTGTCTGGTTTTCTGGTATCTGCATTCCTCAGTGGTTATTAAAACACTCTAATAATCTAGCATAATATCTGTCAATTGTTTCACCTTCTTGTTGAATGCACTGATTAATGCAAGTCCAATCAGCCCTAGGCTTCCATTTTTCAGAGATTCGGTCTGTCAGACCTTTCACTCTGCCATCCAGTTCTGCATTAGTATGTGGGAGTGGTCTAAGCTGTGCGTCACGGGGATTCCAGTCGCCACTGATCATGTGCCAATCTGGACCTACAATTTGTCTAACTACTTTTTCTACTTCTTCTCCATTCAAATGGTAACTTAATCTCATACCCCGTAAGTCTTCTAAAAATTTTCGAAAATTCACTTTCGGATGGGGAATTCCCTCCATGGCTTTCCGGATATCTTCCAGTGTCCACGGTCTATAAACTAAAGGAGTCGGATCCTGTCCTGCCTGTCCTGCCTGAGGATTTGGTACTTCTATGAGTGGACATATTTCTTCCTCACTCATAGCTTGTGATTTTCTATTTATTTCATATAGTTCAATCTCCCTTCCCAAGTCGCGTGTTCAAGACCTTGTCTCGATAGGATCCCTGACAAATGGTTTTGATGCTATAGAAACAGCTGGGTATAGCGGAGGTGGATCAGCTTGTCCACTCGCTTCATATTCTGATAAGGGAAGCGGAGGGGGCGAAGGAGGGGCCATTGCTATTACCAAGTTATTATCTTCTTTGTCTAAGAACATTGTTTTTGAATTTTTAATCTTTTGTTCCCTGCAATTTGCTTCCTCAAGCCACCTATGTGCCTGAGAGACTCCTAATTGTCTTTGCTTTTTTAATTGACCTTTTGCATCTGTTTTTAGTTGCCTGACAAGTTTAATAAGTGCAAGTTTATCCAAATTACCATCAAATTTATACTTATCAACCCATTTTGTATAATACTTAACATTGTCGGCACGCTGTAACTGCATATATTTCGCGTCTTCAGTTAGGGGCGGGTCTCAGGAACTTTTTGTGCACTGATTTCCCATTGTTGCCTTAGCTAAGCTGTAAATTGTTATGTAACCCTTCTTTTCACATGATACCACAGTTCTACACCTTTTCACAGTTTATCTAGAATAACTGCCTATCTATTCTGTTTCCCTGATCTATGACAAAACAGTAACCTTTTTTGTCCCTGATCTGCACATGCAAATCTTCCTGACAAAAACAGTTCTGCAACTAGTCCCTGATCTTAAAACAGAAATAAGGTAATTCCTCCTTACCTGACCCTCCGTGGGTTGATCAACCAGATCGTTGACTCGTCCTCCAATCCCAGATCAGAAACAGTGGCTGGCCTCTTTCGAACGACAATTCAGTCGGAGGTCTTTCAAAACAGAAGAGCCGATTTGGCCTCTTCTCCATACAGATGCATGCCACCGGGCCCAATTCTGACCTAGGCCTAGAGCGAGAGGTACTTTCTGGTTCGAAGGACCAAACTGTCAAAGGAAAATATACTTTAAAAATGATCAAAACACGGTAGGTTCAGGTTAAGGCACTTTAATCTTGCAGCAAGGAGACAAAAACTTGCTATTACAGAGTTTGTCTAACTAGAAACAGGAAATACTTTCATTTTTATACATTCTCTAACTAGACATGGCCTACCAAACTGACGTAACAGATTACCAGCTTTTTCATCATCATCTGTTGACCATCATTCCCATGAATTTCTGCTGATTTATCAATTTTTGTGAGAAACTTCCTGAGGAAAACAACATGGCCTTGATTACTACCAGTTAGATACATGTTATGTTACCATTCAAGGTACTATGGCTAATTCAAGCACAATGCTAACAGTTAATTTCTCTAATAATCCTTTGTCTACTTTATCTCTAAGCTTCTGCAGCTGCACATGTTCTCATGCTTCGAACAGAGCTGATTGTTTAACATCATTACATTTACAGAATATAGTATTGTTCATTCATTCGTTTCTGACCTAGCAGATAAGCACCTGCTTCTCAAGTACATTTCCAAAAGGCATAAACATGAATATTGCTGTGCTAGCAATTACTAGGTCAGAGGGCATCTTGCAAGTTTCAGAAAGCATACTGCAGTTTTCATAAAGCATCTTTTTCAGTCTCATATGAAACTCAATTTATATATAACACAGTGCATGTAAAATAGAATGAAAAACATATTAATTCTTCTGATTATTAATTAGCATTAAGCATACACACATTCTGATTATTAATTAGCATTAAGCATACACACATTAATACATATTTTTGTAGAATATCCACATCATTTGGGGATTCAATAATGGCTCCCAGTTTGTAGTCATCTGCAAACTTTGTTAGCCAGAGTCCCTTAGTGTTGGCCTGTACTTCAGAGAAGTAGATGCCAAACAAGAGTGGTCCCAGGACTGAACCCTGAGGTACTCCACTTGTCACTTGTCTGGAGCTGGATTTGGAGTCAGCTACTTTTACATTCTGGGTTCTGTCAGTAAGCAAGTTGGCAACCCATCAAGTGACGTAGGGATTTATGCCCAGCTTAGTAAGTTTATCTATGATTCCAGAGTAGGGGATGGTGTCAAAGGTCTTGGCGAGGTCCAGATAGGCTGTGTGGACTGCCTTACCCTTGTCCATATCTCTGGAGACTGATTTGAAGAAATCAATCAGATTCAGGAGACAAGATCGGCCCTTCACAAACCCAAACTGGGTGGGGTCCAGTATTTGAAGGTTGCCAATGTTTTTGTTTATAAGTTCCATGATAATGCGTTCCATGCCCTTGCAGATCAGGCTTGTCAGGCTGATGGGATGGTAGTTCCCGGGATCCAAGGCGGATCTCCCCTTGTGGAGTGGGATAACTGCAGCTGTGCACCACTCAGTGGGCACGAAGCCTGAGGTGAGGCTATGATTAAACATGACACTTAGGTGATGTGCCAATTCATTTTGTAGTTCATGTAGTACACAGCCTGAGATGTCATCTGGTCCCATGGATGCTGTATTCATAGCTTTGGAGAGTACAGTTTCTACCTGTGTGGCCATGATTACCGGAATTTGGCAATCTTTTGGTATCGAGATGGGCCATTTAGGGGGTGAGAGGGGGGTGAAGTTTGCATTAAATTGATCTACCAGGATATTGGCAATATCCTTGGGATCAGTATATTTACTACTATTCTGTTGTAGCTCAGAGCAGATCTGAGCATTGCCATTTAGATTCTTGACATAACTATAGAATGCCTTGTGGTTGTCTTTAGAATCTTTGGCAATTTTATTTTTGTAATTAGCTTTTGAGGATTTTATGAGGGATCTCAGCTTCTTACTGAGGCTGGTGAGGGAGTTTTTTGCATCCTGGGATTTTCCTCTTTTCTGCAACAGTTTCTTCCTTCTGATGTATAGTTTGTTTAAAGCAGGGAACCACCAGATTGTCTTCCTTTTTTTGGAGAAGAGCATCTTGGTTCTATTT